>NW_027193817.1:0-458 GCF_032444005.1 Ranitomeya imitator
CTCCTATACTAATAGAGCCACATGCTCACCGGTTTGTCACATGATGTAGGCCTATGGACTGAACAAGAAACCACCAAAAATTTTAACCAGTCATCGTTCTCACAACACTGAGGACCAGTCATTCGAAATGACTTCTCCATGCATTTTATGCATTGGTAAAAGCACTATGATGTGATATGTTTTCAGGTATCTCCTATACTAATAGAGCCACATGCTCACCGGTTTGCCACATGATGTAGGCCTATGGACTGAACAAGAAACCACCAAAAATTTTAACCAGTCATCGTTCTCACAACACTGAGGACCAGTCATTCGAAATGACTTCTCCATGCATTTTATGCATTGGTAAAAGCACTATGATGAAAAGTGTGATATGTTTTCAGGTATCTCCTATACTAATAGAGCCACATGCTCACCGGTTTGCCACATGATGTAGGCCTATGGACTGAACAAGAAAC
>NW_027193817.1:548-39465 GCF_032444005.1 Ranitomeya imitator
CACTATGATGAAAAGTGGTGATGCTTTCAGGTATCTCCTATACTAATAGAGCCACATGCTCACTCGGTTTTGCCACATGATGTAGGCCTATGGACTGAACAAGAAACCACCAAAAATTTTAACCAGTCATCGTTCTCACAACACTGAGGACCAGTCATTCGAAATGACTTCTCCATGCATTTTATGCATTGGTAAAAGCACTATGATGAAAAGTGTGATATGTTTTCAGGTATCTCCTATACTAATAGAGCCACATGCTCACCGGTTTGCCACATGATGTAGGCCTATGGACTGAACAAGAAACCACCAAAAATTTTAACCAGTCATCGTTCTCACAACACTGAGGACCAGTCATTCGAAATGACTTCTCCATGCATTTTATGCATTGGTAAAAGCACTATGATGAAAAGTGTGATATGTTTTCAGGTATCTCCTATACTAATAGAGCCACATGCTCACCGGTTTGCCACATGATGTAGGCCTATGGACTGAACAAGAAACCACCAAAAATTTTAACCAGTCATCGTTCTCACAACACTGAGGACCAGTCATTCGAAATGACTTCTCCATGCATTTTATGCATTGGTAAAAGCACTATGATGAAAAGTGTGATATGTTTTCAGGTATCTCCTATACTAATAGAGCCACATGCTCACCGGTTTGCCACATGATGTAGGCCTATGGACTGAACAAGAAACCACCAAAAATTTTAACCAGTCATCGTTCTCACAACACTGAGGACCAGTCATTCGAAATGACTTCTCCATGCATTTTATGCATTGGTAAAAGCACTATGATGAAAAGTGTGATATGTTTTCAGGTATCTCCTATACTAATAGAGCCACATGCTCACCGGTTTGCCACATGATGTAGGCCTATGGACTGAACAAGAAACCACCAAAAATTTTAACCAGTCATCGTTCTCACAACACTGAGGACCAGTCATTCGAAATGACTTCTCCATGCATTTTATGCATTGGTAAAAGCACTATGATGAAAAGTGTGATATGTTTTCAGGTATCTCCTATACTAATAGAGCCACATGCTCACCGGTTTGCCACATGATGTAGGCCTATGGACTGAACAAGAAACCACCAAAAATTTTAACCAGTCATCGTTCTCACAACACTGAGGACCAGTCATTCGAAATGACTTCTCCATGCATTTTATGCATTGGTAAAAGCACTATGATGAAAAGTGTGATATGTTTTCAGGTATCTCCTATACTAATAGAGCCACATGCTCACCGGTTTGCCACATGATGTAGGCCTATGGACTGAACAAGAAACCACCAAAAATTTTAACCAGTCATCGTTCTCACAACACTGAGGACCAGTCATTCGAAATGACTTCTCCATGCATTTTATGCATTGGTAAAAGCACTATGATGAAAAGTGTGATATGTTTTCAGGTATCTCCTATACTAATAGAGCCACATGCTCACCGGTTTGCCACATGATGTAGGCCTATGGACTGAACAAGAAACCACCAAAAATTTTAACCAGTCATCGTTCTCACAACACTGAGGACCAGTCATTCGAAATGACTTCTCCATGCATTTTATGCATTGGTAAAAGCACTATGATGAAAAGTGTGATATGTTTTCAGGTATCTCCTATACTAATAGAGCCACATGCTCACCGGTTTGCCACATGATGTAGGCCTATGGACTGAACAAGAAACCACCAAAAATTTTAACCAGTCATCGTTCTCACAACACTGAGGACCAGTCATTCGAAATGACTTCTCCATGCATTTTATGCATTGGTAAAAGCACTATGATGAAAAGTGTGATATGTTTTCAGGTATCTCCTATACTAATAGAGCCACATGCTCACCGGTTTGCCACATGATGTAGGCCTATGGACTGAACAAGAAACCACCAAAAATTTTAACCAGTCATCGTTCTCACAACACTGAGGACCAGTCATTCGAAATGACTTCTCCATGCATTTTATGCATTGGTAAAAGCACTATGATGAAAAGTGTGATATGTTTTCAGGTATCTCCTATACTAATAGAGCCACATGCTCACCGGTTTGCCACATGATGTAGGCCTATGGACTGAACAAGAAACCACCAAAAATTTTAACCAGTCATCGTTCTCACAACACTGAGGACCAGTCATTCGAAATGACTTCTCCATGCATTTTATGCATTGGTAAAAGCACTATGATGAAAAGTGTGATATGTTTTCAGGTATCTCCTATACTAATAGAGCCACATGCTCACCGGTTTGCCACATGATGTAGGCCTATGGACTGAACAAGAAACCACCAAAAATTTTAACCAGTCATCGTTCTCACAACACTGAGGACCAGTCATTCGAAATGACTTCTCCATGCATTTTATGCATTGGTAAAAGCACTATGATGAAAAGTGTGATATGTTTTCAGGTATCTCCTATACTAATAGAGCCACATGCTCACCGGTTTGCCACATGATGTAGGCCTATGGACTGAACAAGAAACCACCAAAAATTTTAACCAGTCATCGTTCTCACAACACTGAGGACCAGTCATTCGAAATGACTTCTCCATGCATTTTATGCATTGGTAAAAGCACTATGATGAAAAGTGTGATATGTTTTCAGGTATCTCCTATACTAATAGAGCCACATGCTCACCGGTTTGCCACATGATGTAGGCCTATGGACTGAACAAGAAACCACCAAAAATTTTAACCAGTCATCGTTCTCACAACACTGAGGACCAGTCATTCGAAATGACTTCTCCATGCATTTTATGCATTGGTAAAAGCACTATGATGAAAAGTGTGATATGTTTTCAGGTATCTCCTATACTAATAGAGCCACATGCTCACCGGTTTGCCACATGATGTAGGCCTATGGACTGAACAAGAAACCACCAAAAATTTTAACCAGTCATCGTTCTCACAACACTGAGGACCAGTCATTCGAAATGACTTCTCCATGCATTTTATGCATTGGTAAAAGCACTATGATGAAAAGTGTGATATGTTTTCAGGTATCTCCTATACTAATAGAGCCACATGCTCACCGGTTTGCCACATGATGTAGGCCTATGGACTGAACAAGAAACCACCAAAAATTTTAACCAGTCATCGTTCTCACAACACTGAGGACCAGTCATTCGAAATGACTTCTCCATGCATTTTATGCATTGGTAAAAGCACTATGATGAAAAGTGTGATATGTTTTCAGGTATCTCCTATACTAATAGAGCCACATGCTCACCGGTTTGCCACATGATGTAGGCCTATGGACTGAACAAGAAACCACCAAAAATTTTAACCAGTCATCGTTCTCACAACACTGAGGACCAGTCATTCGAAATGACTTCTCCATGCATTTTATGCATTGGTAAAAGCACTATGATGAAAAGTGTGATATGTTTTCAGGTATCTCCTATACTAATAGAGCCACATGCTCACCGGTTTGCCACATGATGTAGGCCTATGGACTGAACAAGAAACCACCAAAAATTTTAACCAGTCATCGTTCTCACAACACTGAGGACCAGTCATTCGAAATGACTTCTCCATGCATTTTATGCATTGGTAAAAGCACTATGATGAAAAGTGTGATATGTTTTCAGGTATCTCCTATACTAATAGAGCCACATGCTCACCGGTTTGCCACATGATGTAGGCCTATGGACTGAACAAGAAACCACCAAAAATTTTAACCAGTCATCGTTCTCACAACACTGAGGACCAGTCATTCGAAATGACTTCTCCATGCATTTTATGCATTGGTAAAAGCACTATGATGAAAAGTGTGATATGTTTTCAGGTATCTCCTATACTAATAGAGCCACATGCTCACCGGTTTGCCACATGATGTAGGCCTATGGACTGAACAAGAAACCACCAAAAATTTTAACCAGTCATCGTTCTCACAACACTGAGGACCAGTCATTCGAAATGACTTCTCCATGCATTTTATGCATTGGTAAAAGCACTATGATGAAAAGTGTGATATGTTTTCAGGTATCTCCTATACTAATAGAGCCACATGCTCACCGGTTTGCCACATGATGTAGGCCTATGGACTGAACAAGAAACCACCAAAAATTTTAACCAGTCATCGTTCTCACAACACTGAGGACCAGTCATTCGAAATGACTTCTCCATGCATTTTATGCATTGGTAAAAGCACTATGATGAAAAGTGTGATATGTTTTCAGGTATCTCCTATACTAATAGAGCCACATGCTCACCGGTTTGCCACATGATGTAGGCCTATGGACTGAACAAGAAACCACCAAAAATTTTAACCAGTCATCGTTCTCACAACACTGAGGACCAGTCATTCGAAATGACTTCTCCATGCATTTTATGCATTGGTAAAAGCACTATGATGAAAAGTGTGATATGTTTTCAGGTATCTCCTATACTAATAGAGCCACATGCTCACCGGTTTGCCACATGATGTAGGCCTATGGACTGAACAAGAAACCACCAAAAATTTTAACCAGTCATCGTTCTCACAACACTGAGGACCAGTCATTCGAAATGACTTCTCCATGCATTTTATGCATTGGTAAAAGCACTATGATGAAAAGTGTGATATGTTTTCAGGTATCTCCTATACTAATAGAGCCACATGCTCACCGGTTTGCCACATGATGTAGGCCTATGGACTGAACAAGAAACCACCAAAAATTTTAACCAGTCATCGTTCTCACAACACTGAGGACCAGTCATTCGAAATGACTTCTCCATGCATTTTATGCATTGGTAAAAGCACTATGATGAAAAGTGTGATATGTTTTCAGGTATCTCCTATACTAATAGAGCCACATGCTCACCGGTTTGCCACATGATGTAGGCCTATGGACTGAACAAGAAACCACCAAAAATTTTAACCAGTCATCGTTCTCACAACACTGAGGACCAGTCATTCGAAATGACTTCTCCATGCATTTTATGCATTGGTAAAAGCACTATGATGAAAAGTGTGATATGTTTTCAGGTATCTCCTATACTAATAGAGCCACATGCTCACCGGTTTGCCACATGATGTAGGCCTATGGACTGAACAAGAAACCACCAAAAATTTTAACCAGTCATCGTTCTCACAACACTGAGGACCAGTCATTCGAAATGACTTCTCCATGCATTTTATGCATTGGTAAAAGCACTATGATGAAAAGTGTGATATGTTTTCAGGTATCTCCTATACTAATAGAGCCACATGCTCACCGGTTTGCCACATGATGTAGGCCTATGGACTGAACAAGAAACCACCAAAAATTTTAACCAGTCATCGTTCTCACAACACTGAGGACCAGTCATTCGAAATGACTTCTCCATGCATTTTATGCATTGGTAAAAGCACTATGATGAAAAGTGTGATATGTTTTCAGGTATCTCCTATACTAATAGAGCCACATGCTCACCGGTTTGCCACATGATGTAGGCCTATGGACTGAACAAGAAACCACCAAAAATTTTAACCAGTCATCGTTCTCACAACACTGAGGACCAGTCATTCGAAATGACTTCTCCATGCATTTTATGCATTGGTAAAAGCACTATGATGAAAAGTGTGATATGTTTTCAGGTATCTCCTATACTAATAGAGCCACATGCTCACCGGTTTGCCACATGATGTAGGCCTATGGACTGAACAAGAAACCACCAAAAATTTTAACCAGTCATCGTTCTCACAACACTGAGGACCAGTCATTCGAAATGACTTCTCCATGCATTTTATGCATTGGTAAAAGCACTATGATGAAAAGTGTGATATGTTTTCAGGTATCTCCTATACTAATAGAGCCACATGCTCACCGGTTTGCCACATGATGTAGGCCTATGGACTGAACAAGAAACCACCAAAAATTTTAACCAGTCATCGTTCTCACAACACTGAGGACCAGTCATTCGAAATGACTTCTCCATGCATTTTATGCATTGGTAAAAGCACTATGATGAAAAGTGTGATATGTTTTCAGGTATCTCCTATACTAATAGAGCCACATGCTCACCGGTTTGCCACATGATGTAGGCCTATGGACTGAACAAGAAACCACCAAAAATTTTAACCAGTCATCGTTCTCACAACACTGAGGACCAGTCATTCGAAATGACTTCTCCATGCATTTTATGCATTGGTAAAAGCACTATGATGAAAAGTGTGATATGTTTTCAGGTATCTCCTATACTAATAGAGCCACATGCTCACCGGTTTGCCACATGATGTAGGCCTATGGACTGAACAAGAAACCACCAAAAATTTTAACCAGTCATCGTTCTCACAACACTGAGGACCAGTCATTCGAAATGACTTCTCCATGCATTTTATGCATTGGTAAAAGCACTATGATGAAAAGTGTGATATGTTTTCAGGTATCTCCTATACTAATAGAGCCACATGCTCACCGGTTTGCCACATGATGTAGGCCTATGGACTGAACAAGAAACCACCAAAAATTTTAACCAGTCATCGTTCTCACAACACTGAGGACCAGTCATTCGAAATGACTTCTCCATGCATTTTATGCATTGGTAAAAGCACTATGATGAAAAGTGTGATATGTTTTCAGGTATCTCCTATACTAATAGAGCCACATGCTCACCGGTTTGCCACATGATGTAGGCCTATGGACTGAACAAGAAACCACCAAAAATTTTAACCAGTCATCGTTCTCACAACACTGAGGACCAGTCATTCGAAATGACTTCTCCATGCATTTTATGCATTGGTAAAAGCACTATGATGAAAAGTGTGATATGTTTTCAGGTATCTCCTATACTAATAGAGCCACATGCTCACCGGTTTGCCACATGATGTAGGCCTATGGACTGAACAAGAAACCACCAAAAATTTTAACCAGTCATCGTTCTCACAACACTGAGGACCAGTCATTCGAAATGACTTCTCCATGCATTTTATGCATTGGTAAAAGCACTATGATGAAAAGTGTGATATGTTTTCAGGTATCTCCTATACTAATAGAGCCACATGCTCACCGGTTTGCCACATGATGTAGGCCTATGGACTGAACAAGAAACCACCAAAAATTTTAACCAGTCATCGTTCTCACAACACTGAGGACCAGTCATTCGAAATGACTTCTCCATGCATTTTATGCATTGGTAAAAGCACTATGATGAAAAGTGTGATATGTTTTCAGGTATCTCCTATACTAATAGAGCCACATGCTCACCGGTTTGCCACATGATGTAGGCCTATGGACTGAACAAGAAACCACCAAAAATTTTAACCAGTCATCGTTCTCACAACACTGAGGACCAGTCATTCGAAATGACTTCTCCATGCATTTTATGCATTGGTAAAAGCACTATGATGAAAAGTGTGATATGTTTTCAGGTATCTCCTATACTAATAGAGCCACATGCTCACCGGTTTGCCACATGATGTAGGCCTATGGACTGAACAAGAAACCACCAAAAATTTTAACCAGTCATCGTTCTCACAACACTGAGGACCAGTCATTCGAAATGACTTCTCCATGCATTTTATGCATTGGTAAAAGCACTATGATGAAAAGTGTGATATGTTTTCAGGTATCTCCTATACTAATAGAGCCACATGCTCACCGGTTTGCCACATGATGTAGGCCTATGGACTGAACAAGAAACCACCAAAAATTTTAACCAGTCATCGTTCTCACAACACTGAGGACCAGTCATTCGAAATGACTTCTCCATGCATTTTATGCATTGGTAAAAGCACTATGATGAAAAGTGTGATATGTTTTCAGGTATCTCCTATACTAATAGAGCCACATGCTCACCGGTTTGCCACATGATGTAGGCCTATGGACTGAACAAGAAACCACCAAAAATTTTAACCAGTCATCGTTCTCACAACACTGAGGACCAGTCATTCGAAATGACTTCTCCATGCATTTTATGCATTGGTAAAAGCACTATGATGAAAAGTGTGATATGTTTTCAGGTATCTCCTATACTAATAGAGCCACATGCTCACCGGTTTGCCACATGATGTAGGCCTATGGACTGAACAAGAAACCACCAAAAATTTTAACCAGTCATCGTTCTCACAACACTGAGGACCAGTCATTCGAAATGACTTCTCCATGCATTTTATGCATTGGTAAAAGCACTATGATGAAAAGTGTGATATGTTTTCAGGTATCTCCTATACTAATAGAGCCACATGCTCACCGGTTTGCCACATGATGTAGGCCTATGGACTGAACAAGAAACCACCAAAAATTTTAACCAGTCATCGTTCTCACAACACTGAGGACCAGTCATTCGAAATGACTTCTCCATGCATTTTATGCATTGGTAAAAGCACTATGATGAAAAGTGTGATATGTTTTCAGGTATCTCCTATACTAATAGAGCCACATGCTCACCGGTTTGCCACATGATGTAGGCCTATGGACTGAACAAGAAACCACCAAAAATTTTAACCAGTCATCGTTCTCACAACACTGAGGACCAGTCATTCGAAATGACTTCTCCATGCATTTTATGCATTGGTAAAAGCACTATGATGAAAAGTGTGATATGTTTTCAGGTATCTCCTATACTAATAGAGCCACATGCTCACCGGTTTGCCACATGATGTAGGCCTATGGACTGAACAAGAAACCACCAAAAATTTTAACCAGTCATCGTTCTCACAACACTGAGGACCAGTCATTCGAAATGACTTCTCCATGCATTTTATGCATTGGTAAAAGCACTATGATGAAAAGTGTGATATGTTTTCAGGTATCTCCTATACTAATAGAGCCACATGCTCACCGGTTTGCCACATGATGTAGGCCTATGGACTGAACAAGAAACCACCAAAAATTTTAACCAGTCATCGTTCTCACAACACTGAGGACCAGTCATTCGAAATGACTTCTCCATGCATTTTATGCATTGGTAAAAGCACTATGATGAAAAGTGTGATATGTTTTCAGGTATCTCCTATACTAATAGAGCCACATGCTCACCGGTTTGCCACATGATGTAGGCCTATGGACTGAACAAGAAACCACCAAAAATTTTAACCAGTCATCGTTCTCACAACACTGAGGACCAGTCATTCGAAATGACTTCTCCATGCATTTTATGCATTGGTAAAAGCACTATGATGAAAAGTGTGATATGTTTTCAGGTATCTCCTATACTAATAGAGCCACATGCTCACCGGTTTGCCACATGATGTAGGCCTATGGACTGAACAAGAAACCACCAAAAATTTTAACCAGTCATCGTTCTCACAACACTGAGGACCAGTCATTCGAAATGACTTCTCCATGCATTTTATGCATTGGTAAAAGCACTATGATGAAAAGTGTGATATGTTTTCCGGTATCTCCTATACTAATAGAGCCACATGCTCACCGGTTTGCCACATGATGTAGGCCTATGGACTGAACAAGAAACCACCAAAAATTTTAACCAGTCATCGTTCTCACAACACTGAGGACCAGTCATTCGAAATGACTTCTCCATGCATTTTATGCATTGGTAAAAGCACTATGATGAAAAGTGTGATATGTTTTCAGGTATCTCCTATACTAATAGAGCCACATGCTCACCGGTTTGCCACATGATGTAGGCCTATGGACTGAACAAGAAACCACCAAAAATTTTAACCAGTCATCGTTCTCACAACACTGAGGACCAGTCATTCGAAATGACTTCTCCATGCATTTTATGCATTGGTAAAAGCACTATGATGAAAAGTGTGATATGTTTTCAGGTATCTCCTATACTAATAGAGCCACATGCTCACCGGTTTGCCACATGATGTAGGCCTATGGACTGAACAAGAAACCACCAAAAATTTTAACCAGTCATCGTTCTCACAACACTGAGGACCAGTCATTCGAAATGACTTCTCCATGCATTTTATGCATTGGTAAAAGCACTATGATGAAAAGTGTGATATGTTTTCAGGTATCTCCTATACTAATAGAGCCACATGCTCACCGGTTTGCCACATGATGTAGGCCTATGGACTGAACAAGAAACCACCAAAAATTTTAACCAGTCATCGTTCTCACGACACTGAGGACCAGTCATTCGAAATGACTTCTCCATGCATTTTATGCATTGGTAAAAGCACTATGATGAAAAGTGTGATATGTTTTCAGGTATCTCCTATACTAATAGAGCCACATGCTCACCGGTTTGCCACATGATGTAGGCCTATGGACTGAACAAGAAACCACCAAAAATTTTAACCAGTCATCGTTCTCACAACACTGAGGACCAGTCATTCGAAATGACTTCTCCATGCATTTTATGCATTGGTAAAAGCACTATGATGAAAAGTGTGATATGTTTTCAGGTATCTCCTATACTAATAGAGCCACATGCTCACCGGTTTGCCACATGATGTAGGCCTATGGACTGAACAAGAAACCACCAAAAATTTTAACCAGTCATCGTTCTCACAACACTGAGGACCAGTCATTCGAAATGACTTCTCCATGCATTTTATGCATTGGTAAAAGCACTATGATGAAAAGTGTGATATGTTTTCAGGTATCTCCTATACTAATAGAGCCACATGCTCACCGGTTTGCCACATGATGTAGGCCTATGGACTGAACAAGAAACCACCAAAAATTTTAACCAGTCATCGTTCTCACAACACTGAGGACCAGTCATTCGAAATGACTTCTCCATGCATTTTATGCATTGGTAAAAGCACTATGATGAAAAGTGTGATATGTTTTCAGGTATCTCCTATACTAATAGAGCCACATGCTCACCGGTTTGCCACATGATGTAGGCCTATGGACTGAACAAGAAACCACCAAAAATTTTAACCAGTCATCGTTCTCACAACACTGAGGACCAGTCATTAGAAATGACTTCTCCATGCATTTTATGCATTGGTAAAAGCACTATGATGAAAAGTGTGATATGTTTTCAGGTATCTCCTATACTAATAGAGCCACATGCTCACCGGTTTGCCACATGATGTAGGCCTATGGACTAAACAAGAAACCACCAAAAATTTTAACCAGTCATCGTTCTCACAACACTGAGGACCAGTCATTCGAAATGACTTCTCCATGCATTTTATGCATTGGTAAAAGCAATATGATGAAAAGTGTGATATGTTTTCAGGTATCTCCTATACTAATAGAGCCACATGCTCACCGGTTTGCCACATGATGTAGGCCTATGGACTGAACAAGAAACCACCAAAAATTTTAACCAGTCATCGTTCTCACAACACTGAGGACCAGTCATTCGAATTGACTTCTCCATGCATTTTATGCATTGGTAAATGCACTATGATGAAAAGTGTGATATGTTTTCAGGTATCTCCTATACTAATAGAGCCACATGCTCACCGGTTTGCCACATGATGTAGGCCTATGGACTGAACAAGAAACCACCAAAAATTTTAACCAGTCATCGTTCTCACAACACTGAGGACCAGTCATTCGAAATGACTTCTCCATGCATTTTATGCATTGGTAAAAGCACTATGATGAAAAGTGTGATATGTTTTCAGGTATCTCCTATACTAATAGAGCCACATGCTCACCGGTTTGCCACATGATGTAGGCCTATGGACTGAACAAGAAACCACCAAAAATTTTAACCAGTCATCGTTCTCACAACACTGAGGACCAGTCATTCGAAATGACTTCTCCATGCATTTTATGCATTGGTAAAAGCACTATGATGAAAAGTGTGATATGTTTTCAGGTATCTCCTATACTAATAGAGCCACATGCTCACCGGTTTGCCACATGATGTAGGCCTATGGACTGAACAAGAAACCACCAAAAATTTTAACCAGTCATCGTTCTCACAACACTGAGGACCAGTCATTCGAAATGACTTCTCCATGCATTTTATGCATTGGTAAAAGCACTATGATGAAAAGTGTGATATGTTTTCAGGTATCTCCTATACTAATAGAGCCACATGCTCACCGGTTTGCCACATGATGTAGGCCTATGGACTGAACAAGAAACCACCAAAAATTTTAACCAGTCATCGTTCTCACAACACTGAGGACCAGTCATTCGAAATGACTTCTCCATGCATTTTATGCATTGGTAAAAGCACTATGATGAAAAGTGTGATATGTTTTCAGGTATCTCCTATACTAATAGAGCCACATGCTCACCGGTTTGCCACATGATGTAGGCCTATGGACTGAACAAGAAACCACCAAAAATTTTAACCAGTCATCGTTCTCACAACACTGAGGACCAGTCATTAGAAATGACTTCTCCATGCATTTTATGCATTGGTAAAAGCACTATGATGAAAAGTGTGATATGTTTTCAGGTATCTCCTATACTAATAGAGCCACATGCTCACCGGTTTGCCACATGATGTAGGCCTATGGACTAAACAAGAAACCACCAAAAATTTTAACCAGTCATCGTTCTCACAACACTGAGGACCAGTCATTCGAAATGACTTCTCCATGCATTTTATGCATTGGTAAAAGCAATATGATGAAAAGTGTGATATGTTTTCAGGTATCTCCTATACTAATAGAGCCACATGCTCACCGGTTTGCCACATGATGTAGGCCTATGGACTGAACAAGAAACCACCAAAAATTTTAACCAGTCATCGTTCTCACAACACTGAGGACCAGTCATTCGAATTGACTTCTCCATGCATTTTATGCATTGGTAAATGCACTATGATGAAAAGTGTGATATGTTTTCAGGTATCTCCTATACTAATAGAGCCACATGCTCACCGGTTTGCCACATGATGTAGGCCTATGGACTGAACAAGAAACCACCAAAAATTTTAACCAGTCATCGTTCTCACAACACTGAGGACCAGTCATTCGAAATGACTTCTCCATGCATTTTATGCATTGGTAAAAGCACTATGATGAAAAGTGTGATATGTTTTCAGGTATCTCCTATACTAATAGAGCCACATGCTCACCGGTTTGCCACATGATGTAGGCCTATGGACTGAACAAGAAACCACCAAAAATTTTAACCAGTCATCGTTCTCACAACACTGAGGACCAGTCATTCGAAATGACTTCTCCATGCATTTTATGCATTGGTAAAAGCACTATGATGAAAAGTGTGATATGTTTTCAGGTATCTCCTATACTAATAGAGCCACATGCTCACCGGTTTGCCACATGATGTAGGCCTATGGACTGAACATGAAACCACCAAAAATTTTAACCAGTCATCGTTCTCACAACACTGAGGACCAGTCATTCGAAATGACTTCTCCATGCATTTTATGCATTGGTAAAAGCACTATGATGAAAAGTGTGATATGTTTTCAGGTATCTCCTATACTAATAGAGCCACATGCTCACCGGTTTGCCACATGATGTAGGCCTATGGACTAAACAAGAAACCACCAAAAATTTTAACCAGTCATCGTTCTCACAACACTGAGGACCAGTCATTCGAAATGACTTCTCCATGCATTTTATGCATTGGTAAAAGCAATATGATGAAAAGTGTGATATGTTTTCAGGTATCTCCTATACTAATAGAGCCACATGCTCACCGGTTTGCCACATGATGTAGGCCTATGGACTGAACAAGAAACCACCAAAAATTTTAACCAGTCATCGTTCTCACAACACTGAGGACCAGTCATTCGAATTGACTTCTCCATGCATTTTATGCATTGGTAAATGCACTATGATGAAAAGTGTGATATGTTTTCAGGTATCTCCTATACTAATAGAGCCACATGCTCACCGGTTTGCCACATGATGTAGGCCTATGGACTGAACAAGAAACCACCAAAAATTTTAACCAGTCATCGTTCTCACAACACTGAGGACCAGTCATTCGAAATGACTTCTCCATGCATTTTATGCATTGGTAAAAGCACTATGATGAAAAGTGTGATATGTTTTCAGGTATCTCCTATACTAATAGAGCCACATGCTCACCGGTTTGCCACATGATGTAGGCCTATGGACTGAACAAGAAACCACCAAAAATTTTAACCAGTCATCGTTCTCACAACACTGAGGACCAGTCATTAGAAATGACTTCTCCATGCATTTTATGCATTGGTAAAAGCACTATGATGAAAAGTGTGATATGTTTTCAGGTATCTCCTATACTAATAGAGCCACATGCTCACCGGTTTGCCACATGATGTAGGCCTATGGACTGAACAAGAAACCACCAAAAATTTTAACCAGTCATCGTTCTCACAACACTGAGGACCAGTCATTAGAAATGACTTCTCCATGCATTTTATGCATTGGTAAAAGCACTATGATGAAAAGTGTGATATGTTTTCAGGTATCTCCTATACTAATAGAGCCACATGCTCACCGGTTTGCCACATGATGTAGGCCTATGGACTAAACAAGAAACCACCAAAAATTTTAACCAGTCATCGATCTCACAACACTGAGGACCAGTCATTCGAAATGACTTCTCCATGCATTTTATGCATTGGTAAAAGCAATATGATGAAAAGTGTGATATGTTTTCAGGTATCTCCTATACTAATAGAGCCACATGCTCACCGGTTTGCCACATGATGTAGGCCTATGGACTGAACAAGAAACCACCAAAAATTTTAACCAGTCATCGTTCTCACAACACTGAGGACCAGTCATTCGAATTGACTTCTCCATGCATTTTATGCATTGGTAAATGCACTATGATGAAAAGTGTGATATGTTTTCAGGTATCTCCTATACTAATAGAGCCACATGCTCACCGGTTTGCCACATGATGTAGGCCTATGGACTGAACAAGAAACCACCAAAAATTTTAACCAGTCATCGTTCTCACAACACTGAGGACCAGTCATTCGAAATGACTTCTCCATGCATTTTATGCATTGGTAAAAGCACTATGATGAAAAGTGTGATATGTTTTCAGGTATCTCCTATACTAATAGAGCCACATGCTCACCGGTTTGCCACATGGTGTAGGCCTATGGACTGAACAAGAAACCACCAAAAATTTTAACCAGTCATCGTTCTCACAACACTGAGGACCAGTCATTCGAAATGACTTCTCCATGCATTTTATGCATTGGTAAAAGCACTATGATGAAAAGTGTGATATGTTTTCAGGTATCTCCTATACTAATAGAGCCACATGCTCACCGGTTTGCCACATGATGTAGGCCTATGGACTGAACAAGAAACCACCAAAAATTTTAACCAGTCATCGTTCTCACAACACTGAGGACCAGTCATTCGAAATGACTTCTCCATGCATTTTATGCATTGGTAAAAGCACTATGATGAAAAGTGTGATATGTTTTCAGGTATCTCCTATACTAATAGAGCCACATGCTCACCGGTTTGCCACATGATGTAGGCCTATGGACTAAACAAGAAACCACCAAAAATTTTAACCAGTCATCGTTCTCACAACACTGAGGACCAGTCATTCGAAATGACTTCTCCATGCATTTTATGCATTGGTAAAAGCAATATGATGAAAAGTGTGATATGTTTTCAGGTATCTCCTATACTAATAGAGCCACATGCTCACCGGTTTGCCACATGATGTAGGCCTATGGACTGAACAAGAAACCACCAAAAATTTTAACCAGTCATCGTTCTCACAACACTGAGGACCAGTCATTCGAATTGACTTCTCCATGCATTTTATGCATTGGTAAATGCACTATGATGAAAAGTGTGATATGTTTTCAGGTATCTCCTATACTAATAGAGCCACATGCTCACCGGTTTGCCACATGATGTAGGCCTATGGACTGAACAAGAAACCACCAAAAATTTTAACCAGTCATCGTTCTCACAACACTGAGGACCAGTCATTCGAAATGACTTCTCCATGCATTTTATGCATTGGTAAAAGCACTATGATGAAAAGTGTGATATGTTTTCAGGTATCTCCTATACTAATAGAGCCACATGCTCACCGGTTTGCCACATGATGTAGGCCTATGGACTGAACAAGAAACCACCAAAAATTTTAACCAGTCATCGTTCTCACAACACTGAGGACCAGTCATTCGAAATGACTTCTCCATGCATTTTATGCATTGGTAAAAGCACTATGATGAAAAGTGTGATATGTTTTCAGGTATCTCCTATACTAATAGAGCCACATGCTCACCGGTTTGCCACATGATGTAGGCCTATGGACTGAACAAGAAACCACCAAAAATTTTAACCAGTCATCGTTCTCACAACACTGAGGACCAGTCATTCGAAATGACTTCTCCATGCATTTTATGCATTGGTAAAAGCACTATGATGAAAAGTGTGATATGTTTTCAGGTATCTCCTATACTAATAGAGCCACATGCTCACCGGTTTGCCACATGATGTAGGCCTATGGACTGAACAAGAAACCACCAAAAATTTTAACCAGTCATCGTTCTCACAACACTGAGGACCAGTCATTAGAAATGACTTCTCCATGCATTTTATGCATTGGTAAAAGCACTATGATGAAAAGTGTGATATGTTTTCAGGTATCTCCTATACTAATAGAGCCACATGCTCACCGGTTTGCCACATGATGTAGGCCTATGGACTGAACAAGAAACCACCAAAAATTTTAACCAGTCATCGTTCTCACAACACTGAGGACCAGTCATTCGAAATGACTTCTCCATGCATTTTATGCATTGGTAAAAGCAATATGATGAAAAGTGTGATATGTTTTCAGGTATCTCCTATACTAATAGAGCCACATGCTCACCGGTTTGCCACATGATGTAGGCCTATGGACTGAACAAGAAACCACCAAAAATTTTAACCAGTCATCGTTCTCACAACACTGAGGACCAGTCATTCGAATTGACTTCTCCATGCATTTTATGCATTGGTAAATGCACTATGATGAAAAGTGTGATATGTTTTCAGGTATCTCCTATACTAATAGAGCCACATGCTCACCGGTTTGCCACATGATGTAGGCCTATGGACTGAACAAGAAACCACCAAAAATTTTAACCAGTCATCGTTCTCACAACACTGAGGACCAGTCATTCGAAATGACTTCTCCATGCATTTTATGCATTGGTAAAAGCACTATGATGAAAAGTGTGATATGTTTTCAGGTATCTCCTATACTAATAGAGCCACATGCTCACCGGTTTGCCACATGATGTAGGCCTATGGACTGAACAAGAAACCACCAAAAATTTTAACCAGTCATCGTTCTCACAACACTGAGGACCAGTCATTCGAAATGACTTCTCCATGCATTTTATGCATTGGTAAAAGCACTATGATGAAAAGTGTGATATGTTTTCAGGTATCTCCTATACTAATAGAGCCACATGCTCACCGGTTTGCCACATGATGTAGGCCTATGGACTGAACAAGAAACCACCAAAAATTTTAACCAGTCATCGTTCTCACAACACTGAGGACCAGTCATTCGAAATGACTTCTCCATGCATTTTATGCATTGGTAAAAGCACTATGATGAAAAGTGTGATATGTTTTCAGGTATCTCCTATACTAATAGAGCCACATGCTCACCGGTTTGCCACATGATGTAGGCCTATGGACTGAACAAGAAACCACCAAAAATTTTAACCAGTCATCGTTCTCACAACACTGAGGACCAGTCATTCGAAATGACTTCTCCATGCATTTTATGCATTGGTAAAAGCACTATGATGAAAAGTGTGATATGTTTTCAGGTATCTCCTATACTAATAGAGCCACATGCTCACCGGTTTGCCACATGATGTAGGCCTATGGACTGAACAAGAAACCACCAAAAATTTTAACCAGTCATCGTTCTCACAACACTGAGGACCAGTCATTCGAAATGACTTCTCCATGCATTTTATGCATTGGTAAAAGCACTATGATGAAAAGTGTGATATGTTTTCAGGTATCTCCTATACTAATAGAGCCACATGCTCACCGGTTTGCCACATGATGTAGGCCTATGGACTGAACAAGAAACCACCAAAAATTTTAACCAGTCATCGTTCTCACAACACTGAGGACTAGAGTTGAGCGACCTTGACCTTTTTAGAGTCGAGCCGGGTTTTGCGAAACCCGACTATGTCCAAAGTCGGGTCGAGTGAAATCGGCCGATTATGACGTAAAGTCGGGATCGACCGAAACACGAAACCCAATGCAAGTCAATGGGGCAGCATAGTCGGCAGTGAGTGGGGGCCAGGAAAACACCTAGAGTGGCCATTTTAATGTCAAAACCATCCATTCTTCTTAATGAAGCTTGTCAAGCGTAATTTACCTTATAATAATTGGAAGGCATTTGAAATTGGGGGTCATTTGGCTAAAGTTGTGGGGGGTAGGGCTGGTTCAAGTAATTAGTGGGCCCAGGAAATCTGGACCACGTCACGGCAGTGGAGCAGGGAGAGGTAAGTATTTCAACTTTGCAAGTGCTGTGAACCTGAGCAAGCAGGGGGGGCCCACTCGTTGGCATTGGCACTGGCACAGGGCCCCTCAAAGTACAGCGGTGTGTTTGCACGGCGGGGGCGCCTCCCACCGGCAGCAACACTTTTGCGTACTATGAGAGGCCCTGTGCCAGTGACGTCGCCAACTAGTATTCCTCCCCCCACCTGATGAAGGAACCTGCACTTTCATCTGCACCTTCCTCTTTGTCCCCGTGTAAGGTGGTATGGTATGCGGGAAGAGCAACCTGACTTTCAGCAGGGTCACAATGTTGTTGTGTAGCGTGCACGGGGAATGTTGCGTTATGGGTCAATGTACCAGCAGACTCATCTATCACTGGCTGGGCAATGGGCACGATGAAGTGGAAACACAGATATAGGCCCAAAGAAGAAAGTGGGCTAAATGCAGTTCAAAATTGGTAACACAGGAATAACCAGGGGGCATTGCAGTGGAGGACAACTGGAATGAGAGGCTGACACAGAGAGTAGGGCCAAATCAGTAAGTAGTCGAAATGCAGTTCAAAATTGGCAACCGTAGTAAACAGGCGGCACAGCTTTGTTCAGTGGAGGAGAACAGCAAGGAGTGGCAGACACCGATAGTAGGCCCCAAACCAACTAGTACGCCAAATGCAGTTGTTCCATTTAACCACAATTTAATGAGAGCCTGAAGATAGAAGCTCAGGAAAGGCAACCTGGGGAACACCTTGGAGTGTAACACACCATCTCTCTCCACCCCATACCCATTTTGTATGGCCTAATGCAGTGTACTTTTCTACAACTACTAAACGAGAGTCGGAAGACCGAAGCAATGGCAAGGAAACCTGGGGAACACCTTAGAGTGTAACACACCCTCTCTCTACACCCCATACCCAATTTGAAGGCCTAATGCAGTGTAGTTTCCAAGAACTACTAAACGAGAGCCGGAAGATCGAAGCTCAGGAAAGGCAACCTGGGGAACACCTTGGAGTGTAACACACCCTCTCGCTACACCCCATACCCAATTTGAAGGCCTAATGCAGCGTAGTTTCCAACAACTACTAAACGAGAGCCGGAAGATCGAAGCTCAGGAAAGGCAACCTGGGGAACACCTTGGAGTGGAACACACCATCTCTCTACACCCCATACCCAATTTGAAGGCCTAATGCAGAGTAGTTTCCAAGAACTACTAAACGAGAGCCGGAAGATCGAAGCTCAGGAAAGGCAACCTGGGGAACACCTTGGAGTGTAACACAACGTCTCTCTACACGACGGAAGGGCTGATTCTTAGGAAGGAAGGCTGTTGGAAATAAGCATTGCGCGTCCGAGGGTGATTATATTCTTATTAGGTATATACTCACCCTCGGACGCGCCCTGCTTCTTTATTTGGAATGAATGTTTATTTGCAATGTGGTGTTGACTTTCTCTATTATTTTGGTAATTAATGATTTTATTATTTTCATTATTTTGCATCTTCTCGGCAATAATATAAAGAAGACGCGACAGGACAACACTCGGTGGATGCCATATGTGTGTTTTCAATTTAAAAAAACTTTCAGTTAACTACTTGCAGGAGAAAGTAATTGTAGCTGGTGGCCATTTTTAGTACTGTACCAGATTAGAGTTGTGTGTTTGTTTTTAATGTTAAAATGTCTGCATTTGATATCTCACCAGTATTTTCTTTTTTATAAGCAAAATACTTATTTTTATATTTTCTGATGTTGGTTCCAGGGGTACACGGCCAGCAGTGCCCTGGTCAGTGTAGTAGTAGTTGAAAGAATGGACCGCAGACAGGCATCGAAGGCCTAAAATAATAACACATGGCTGTAGGCAATTTTAAATTGGTTCCAGGGGTACACGGACAGCAGTGGTGTGGTCAGTGGAGGCCTAGTGGAAGGAGTGACCGCAGACAGGCATCGAAGGCCTAAAATAATAACACATGGCTGTAGGCAATTTTAAATTGGTTCCAGGGGTACACGGACAGCAGTGGTGTGGTCAGTGGAGGCCTAGTGGAAGGAGTGACCGCAGACAGGCATCGAAGGCCTAAAATAATAACACATGGCTGTAGGCAATTTTAAATTGGTTCCAGGGGTACACGGGCAGCAGTGACCTGGTCAGTGTAGTAGTAGTTGAAAGAATGGACCGCAGACAGGCATCGAAGGCCTAAAATAAAAAAATTGGGCTGGCTGTAGGCAATTTTAAATTGGTTCCAGGGGTACACGGGCAGCAGTGACCTGGTCAGTGTAGTAGTAGTTGAAAGAATGGACCGCAGACAGGCATCGAAGGCCTAAAATAAAAAAATTGGGCTGGCTGTAGGCAATTTTAAATTGGTTCCAGGGGTACACGGGCAGCAGTGGTGTGGTCAGTGGAGGCCTAGTGGAAGGAGTGACCGCAGACAGGCATCGAAGGCCTAACATAACAAACTTGGGCTGGCTGTAGGCACTTTTAAATTGGTTCCAGGGGTACACGGGCAGCAGTGGTCTGGTCAGTGGAAGTCTAGTGGAAGGAGTGACCGCAGACAGGCATCGAAGGCCTAAAATAATAACACATGGCTGTAGGCAATTTTAAATTGGTTCCAGGGGTACACGGACAGCAGTGGTGTGGTCAGTGGAGGCCTAGTGGAAGGAGTGACCGCAGACAGGCATCGAAGGCCTAAAATAATAACACATGGCTGTAGGCAATTTTAAATTGGTTCCAGGGGTACACGGACAGCAGTGGTGTGGTCAGTGGAGGCCTAGTGGAAGGAGTGACCGCAGACAGGCATCGAAGGCCTAAAATAATAACACATGGCTGTAGGCAATTTTAAATTGGTTCCAGGGGTACACGGGCAGCAGTGACCTGGTCAGTGTAGTAGTAGTTGAAAGAATGGACCGCAGACAGGCATCGAAGGCCTAAAATAAAAAAATTGGGCTGGCTGTAGGCAATTTTAAATTGGTTCCAGGGGTACACGGGCAGCAGTGACCTGGTCAGTGTAGTAGTAGTTGAAAGAATGGACCGCAGACAGGCATCGAAGGCCTAAAATAAAAAAATTGGGCTGGCTGTAGGCAATTTTAAATTGGTTCCAGGGGTACACGGGCAGCAGTGACCTGGTCAGTGTAGTAGTAGTTGAAAGAATGGACCGCAGACAGGCATCGAAGGCCTAACATAACAAACTTGGGCTGGCTGTAGGCACTTTTAAATTGGTTCCAGGGGTACACGGGCAGCAGTGGTCTGGTCAGTGGAAGTCTAGTGGAAGGAGTGACCGCAGACAGGCATCGAAGGCCTAAAATAATAACACATGGCTGTAGGCAATTTTAAATTGGTTCCAGGGGTACACGGACAGCAGTGGTGTGGTCAGTGGAGGCCTAGTGGAAGGAGTGACCGCAGACAGGCATCGAAGGCCTAAAATAATAACACATGGCTGTAGGCAATTTTAAATTGGTTCCAGGGGTACACGGGCAGCAGTGACCTGGTCAGTGTAGTAGTAGTTGAAAGAATGGACCGCAGACAGGCATCGAAGGCCTAAAATAAAAAAATTGGGCTGGCTGTAGGCAATTTTAAATTGGTTCCAGGGGTACACGGGCAGCAGTGACCTGGTCAGTGTAGTAGTAGTTGAAAGAATGGACCGCAGACAGGCATCGAAGGCCTAAAATAAAAAAATTGGGCTGGCTGTAGGCAATTTTAAATTGGTTCCAGGGGTACACGGGCAGCAGTGACCTGGTCAGTGTAGTAGTAGTTGAAAGAATGGACCGCAGACAGGCATCGAAGGCCTAAAATAAAAAAATTGGGCTGGCTGTAGGCAATTTTAAATTGGTTCCAGGGGTACACGGGCAGCAGTGACCTGGTCAGTGTAGTAGTAGTTGAAAGAATGGACCGCAGACAGGCATCGAAGGCCTAAAATAAAAAAATTGGGCTGGCTGTAGGCAATTTTAAATTGGTTCCAGGGGTACACGGGCAGCAGTGGTGTGGTCAGTGGAGGCCTAGTGGAAGGAGTGACCGCAGACAGGCATCGAAGGCCTAAAATAATAACACATGGCTGTAGGCACTTTTAAATTGGTTCCAGGGGTACACGGGCAGCAGTGGTCTGGTCAGTGGAAGTCTAGTGGAAGGAGTGACCGCAGACAGGCTTCGAAGGCCTAACATAACAAAATTGGGCTGGCTGTAGGCACTTTAAATTGGTTCCAGGGGTACATGGGCAGCAGTGTATGGTCAGTGGAAGTCTAGTGGAAGGAGTGACGGCAGACAGTCTTCGAAGGCCTAACATAACAAAATTGGGCTGACTGTAGGCACTTTTAAATTGGTTCCAGGGTAACACGGCCAGCAGTGGCCTGGTCAGTGTAGTAGTTGTAGAAAGAAGGGACCGCAGACAGGCTTCGAAGGCCTAACATAACAAAAATGTCAAAACAATGGTATTGTCAGTGCCAGGCATTGAAGGATGTCAGCGGCTAGACTACACATTGGTGAAGCTGTGAGAGATAATTTTGCTAGTGGTAGAGCACTGTTTGAGCTGGGGGGGGGAACTGTCTTGTGGCCGGCGGTACAGGCACAGGGCCCCTCATATTACAACGGTGTGTCTGACGTTGGGTGCGCACCACCACCGCCAGAGACACTTTATTGTACTATGAGGGACCCAGTGGCAGTGCCGTCGACCAAAAGCGGCCACACCCACCTCTTCAGACAAACAGCACTCTCAAGGGTCCAAGCGCAAAGTGGCGATAGCACGGCCCCGTGTGGGGAGTTTGGCCATTTCGTGAGGTGGAAACATGTCGTATGCTGGACAATCAGGTGAAGAAAATTACGAGATTGGAAAAGTCATTCAGAATAGTCCACAGGCAAGACCTTTTCATAGGAAAGCTAGGTGTCAGCCGGGCAGGGTGGGGCAAAAGATTTTGAAATCCAGTTGTGGTTCATTTTAATGAAGGTTAGATCATCTACATTTTGGGTAGCCAGACGAGTCCTTTTTTCTGTTAGTATTGAACCTGCAGCACTGAATACTCTTTCTGATAGGACACTAGCTGCCGGGCAAGCAAGCTCCTGCAATGCATATTCTGCCAATTCTGGCCAGGTGTCTAATTTGGATGCCCAGTAATCAAATGGGAATGACGGTTGAGGGAGAACGTCGATAAGGGATGAAAAATAGTTTGTAACCATACTGGACAAATGTTGTCTCCTGTCACTTTGAATTGATGCTGCAGTACCTGTCCTGTCTGCGGTCATAGAAAAATCACTCCACAACCTGGTCAGAAAACCCCTCTGTCCAACGCCACTTCTGATTTCTGCCCCTCTAACACCTCTGGTCTGCTGGCCCCTGGAGCTCGTGTGAGAACGATCACGGGCGCTGTGTGCAGGGAATGCCAGAAGCAAACGGTCAACAAGAGTTGATTGTTTTGTTGCTAATATTAGTTCCAAGTTCTCATGTGGCATAATATTTTGCAATTTGCCTTTATAGCGAGGATCAAGGAGGCAGGCCAACCAGTAATCGTCATCGTTCATCATTTTTGTAATGCGTGTGTCCCTTTTGAGGATACGCAAGGCATAATCCGCCATGTGGGCCAAAGTTCCCGTTGTCAAATCTGCGGTTGTGCTTGGTTGAGGGGCAGTTGCAGGCAAATCTACGTCACTTGTGTCCCTCAAAAAACCAGAACCCGGCCTTGCCACGCCACCAATTTCCCGTGCCCCCGGGAAAGCTTCCTCATTAAAAATATACTCATCCCCATCATCCTCCTCATCCTCCACCTCCTCTTCGCCCGGTACCTCGTCATGTACACTGCCCTGACCAGACAATCGCTGACTGTCATCAAGGCTTTCCTCTTCCTCTGGTGCAGACGCCTGATCCTTTATGTGCGTCAAACTTTGCATCAGCAGACGCATTAGGGGGATGCTCATGCTTATTATGGCGTTGTCTGCACTAACCAGCCGTGTGCATTCCTCAAAACACTGAAGGACTTGACACATGTCTTGAATCTTCGACCACTGCACACCTGACAACTCCATGTCTGCCATCCTACTGCCTGCCCGTGTATGTGTATCCTCCCACAAAAACATAACAGCCCGCCTCTGTTCGCACAGTCTCTGAAGCATGTGCAGTGTTGAGTTCCACCTTGTTGCAACGTCTATGATTAGGCGATGCTGGGGAAGGTTCAAAGAACGCTGATAGGTCTGCATACGGCTGGAGTGTACAGGCGAACGGCGGATATGTGCGCAAAGTCCACGCACTTTGAGGAGCAGGTCGGATAACCCCGGATAACTTTTCAGGAAGCACTGCACCACCAGGTTTAAGGTGTGAGCCAGGCAAGGAATGTGTTTCAGTTGGGAAAGGGAGATGGCAGCCATGAAATTCCTTCCGTTATCACTCACTACCTTGCCTGCCTCAAGATCTACAGTGCCCAGCCACGACTGCGTTTCTTGCTGCAAGAACTCGGACAGAACTTCCGCGGTGTGTCTATTGTCGCCCAAACACTTCATAGCCAATACAGCCTGCTGACGTATGCCAGTAGCTGCCCCATAATGGGAGACCTGGTGTGCAACAGTGGCAGGTGCGGATGGAGTGTTTGTGCGACTGCGGTCTGTGGACGAGCTCTTGCTTCTGCAGGAGGACGAGGAGGAGGAGGAGGAGGGGGTGCGAACGGCTACAGACAACTGTTTACTAGACCGTGGGCTAGGCAGAACTGTCCCAAACTTGCTGTCCCCTGTGGACCCTGAATCCACCACATTTACCCAGTGTGCCGTGATGGACACGTAACGTCCCTGGCCATGCCTACTGGTCCATGCATCTGTTGTCAGGTGCACCTTTGTGCTCACAGATTGCCTGAGTGCATGGACGATGCGCTCTTTAACATGCTGGTGGAGGGCTGGGATGGCTTTTCTGGAAAAAAAGTGTCGACTGGGTAGCTCGTAGCGTGGTACAGCGTAGTCCATCAGGTCTTTGAAAGCTTCGCTTTCAACTAACCGGTAGGGCATCATCTCTAACGAGATTAGTCTAGCTATGTGGGCGTTCAAACCCTGTGTACGCGGATGCGAGGCTAAGTATTTCCTTTTTCTAACCATAGTCTCATGTAGGGTGACCTGGACTGGAGAGCTGGAGATCGTGGAACTAGCGGGGGTGCCGGTGGACATGGCAGACTGAGAGACGGTGGGAGATGGTATTGTTGCCGCCGGTGCCCTAGATGCAGTGTTTCCTACTACGAAACTGGTGATTCCCTGACCCTGACTGCTTTGGCCTGGCAAAGATACCTGCACAGATACAGCAGGTGGTGCGCTAAATGGTGGTCCTACACTGCCGGAAGGGATGTTGCGTTGATGACTAGCTTCATTGGCCGAGGGTGCAACAACCTTAAGGGACGTTTGGTAGTTAGTCCAAGCTTTCAAATGCATGGTGGTTAAATGTCTATGCATGCAACTAGTATTGAGACTTTTCAGATTCTGACCTCTGCTTAAGGAAGTAGAACATTTTTGACAGATGACTTTGCGCTGATCAATTGGATGTTGTTTAAAAAAATGCCAGACTGCACTCTTTCTAGCATCGGATACCTTTTCAGGCATTGCAGACTGAGCTTTAACCGGATGGCCACGCTGTCCTCCACCAGGTTTTGGCTTTGCCACGCGTTTTGGGCAAGATACGGGCCCGGCAGATGGAACCTGTGGCGATGTTGATGCCTGCTGCGGCCCCTCCTCCTCCTCTGCTTCAGAACTGCTGCCGCCTGCACCCTGTTCCCCCAATGGCTGCCAATCGGGGTCAAGAACTGGGTCATCTAATAACTCTTCTTGTACCTCCTGCGCAACTTCGTCTGTGTCACCGTGTCGTTCGGTGGTATAGCGTTCGTGATGGGGCAACATAGTCTCATCAGGGTCTGATTCTTGATCAGCACCCTGCGAGGGCAATGTTGTGGTCTGAGTCAAAGGACCAGCATAGTAGTCTGGCTGTGGCTGTGCGTCAGTGCACTCCATGTCAGATTCAATTTGTAATGGGCATGGACTGTTAACTGCTTCACTTTCTAAGCCAGGGACGGTATGTGTAAAGAGCTCCATGGAGTAACCCGTTGTGTCGCCTGCTGCATTCTTCTCTGTTGTTGTTTTTGCTGAAGAGGACAAGGAAGTGACTTGTCCCTGACCGTGAACATCCACTAACGACGCGCTGCTTTTACTTTTACCAGTTTCACGAGATGAGGCAAAAGAGCTAGAGGCTGAGTCAGCAAGATAAGCCAAAACTTGCTCTTGCTGCTCCGGCTTTAAAAGCGGTTTTCCTAATCCCAGAAAAGGGAGCGTTCGAGGCCTTGTGTAGCCGGACGACGAACCTGGCTCCACAGCTCCAGACTTAGGTGCAATATTTTTTCCCCCACGACCACCTGATGCTCCACCACTACCACTACCCTCATTACCAGCTGACAATGAACGCCCCCGGCCACGACCTCTTCCACTAGACTTCCTCATTGTTTTAAAAACGTAACCAAACTAACGTTATTTGTTGCAGTCACACAACTTACACGGTGAGCTATAACTTCTGTATGATTTAGCTACCCCTTTACAGGTTGGTGAGACCACAGCGAAAATCAGGCCCAATGTTACACACTCTTTTTTTGGTGGCTGCAAATTAGAGAGATGCCCCACACGCAGGACTGTCACTGAAGCACAAATGTTAATATTAATGTCACACTATTATTTTTTTTTTATTTTTATTTTTTTCAGGAACACTTTAGAAACCCCCCAAAAAAAAAAAAATAGATTTTTGCAGGGAGAATTTAGAAAACAAATGTAACAAACTATATGCTTTCTATGGGCCACTGAGTGAGAGATGACGCACACAGGAATCAGGAGTGGCACACAAGCCCAGAGGCCAATATTTTTCTACCAATGATTGATGGAGTTATTTTCTCTGGTAGATTTTGGAACCCAAATCAAGGAAAAAAAATGTAGGCTTTCTATGGACCACAATTGGAGAGAGAGAGAGAGAGAGATGGCACACCCAGGAGTCAAGACT
Source organism: Ranitomeya imitator (assembly GCF_032444005.1). Taxonomy (NCBI): domain Eukaryota; kingdom Metazoa; phylum Chordata; class Amphibia; order Anura; family Dendrobatidae; genus Ranitomeya; species Ranitomeya imitator. Next base: position 27,772 of record NW_027193817.1, read on the forward strand.
GGCACACAAGCAGAAAGGCCAATATTAATCTCCCACTGTTTTTTTTGGTTGTTTTTTTTTTTTTTTTTTTCAGGGAGACTTTAGAAAAAAAAATAATAAAAAAAATATGATTTTATCAGGAAGAATTTAGAAACCAAATAAAATAAAATGATTTTTTCAGGGAGAATTTAGAAAACAAATAAAACCAAAAATAGGCGTTCTATGGCCCACTGACTGAGAGATGACGCACCCAGGAGTCAAGACTGGCACACAAGCAGAAAGGCCAATATTAATCTCCCACTGTTTTTTTTTTTTTTTTTCAGGGAGACTTTAGAAAAAAAAATAATAAAAAAAATATGATTTTATCAGGAAGAATTTAGAAACCAAATAAAATAAAATAATTTTTTCAGGGAGAATTTAGAAAACAAATAAAACCAAAAATAGGCGTTCTATGGCCCACTGACTGAGAGATGACGCACACAGGAGTCAGGAGTGGCACACAAACCCAGAGGCCAATATTTTTCTACCAATGATTGATGTAGTTATTTTCTCTGGTAGATTTTAGAACCCAAATCAAGGAAAAAAAATATAGGCTTTCTATGGACCACAATTGGAGAGAGAGAGAGAGAGAGAGAGAGAGAGAGAGAGAGAGAGAGAGATGGCACACCCAGGAGTCAAGACTGGCACACAAGCAGAAAGGCCAATATTAATCTCCCACTGTTTTTTTGGTTGTTTTTTTTTTTTTTTTTTTTCAGGGAGACTTTAGAAATAAAAATAATAAAAAAAATATGATTTTATCAGGAAGAATTTAGAAACCAAATAAAATAAAATGATTTTTTCAGGGAGAATTTAGAAAACAAATAAAACCAAAAATATGCGTTCTATGGCCCACTGACTGAGAGAGAGAGAGAGATGGAACGCTTAGTACTGGCACACAAGCCCAAAGGGCAATATTAATCTCCCTTTTTTTTTCCAGGGAGAATTTCTGAAACCCAAAAAAAAAATAAAATAGGCTTTCTATGGCCCACTATTTGTGAGAGAGATGGGACGCTCAGGACTGGCACAGATGGCACGCTCAGGACTGGCACAGAAGCCCAGAGGCCAATATTAATCTCCCTTTTTTTCTGGGAGAATTTATAAAACCAAAAAAATATTTAAATAGGCTTTCTATGGCCCACTATTTGTGAGAGAGATGGCACGCTCAGGACTGGCACAGATGGCACGCTCACAACTGGCACAGAAGCCCAGAGGCCAATATTAATCTCCCTTTTTTTCTGGGAGAATTTATAAAACCAAAAAAATATTTAAATAGGCTTTCTATGGCCCACTATTTGTGAGAGAGATGGCACGCTCAGGACTGGCACAGATGGCACGCTCACAACTGGCACACAAGCCCAGAGGCCAATATTAATCTCCCTTTTTTCAGGGAAAATTTATAAAACCAAAAAAAAAATTAAATAGGCTTTCTATGGCCCACTATTTGTGAGAGAGATGGCACGCTCAGGACTGGCACAGATGGCACGCTCACAACTGGCACACAAGCCCAGAGGCCAATATTAATCTCCCTTTTTTCAGGGAAAATTTATAAAACCAAAAAAAAAATTAAATAGGCTTTCTATGGCCCACTATTTGTGAGAGAGATGGGACGCTCAGGACTGGCACAGATGGCACGCTCAGGACTGGCACAGAAGCCCAGAGGCCAATATTAATCTCCCTTTTTTTCAGGGAGAATTTATAAAACCCAAAAAAAAATAAAATAGGCTTTCTATGGCCCACTATTTGTGAGAGAGATGGCACACTCAGGACTGGCACACAAGCCCAAAGGCCAATATTAATCTCCCACTGTATTTTTATCAGGGAGAATTTATACACCCCACAAAAAAAAATACAGAAAAATGAAAAGGCTTTCTATGGCCCACTATGTGAGAGAGATGGCACACACAGGGATGGCACTCTAGCAGAAATGCCAAATTGCCAATCTTAATCTCCCACCAAAAAAAAAAAAAAAAAAAAAAACAGGGAATGTCCTACAATTACTATCTCCCTGCCTGCAGTAATCTCAGCCAGGTATGGCAGGCAGCTACTATCTCCCTGCCTGCAGTAATCTCAGCCAGGTATGGCAGGCAGCAATAAGGAGTGGACTGATGCACAAATGAAATAAAAAGTGTGGACAAACAAAAAAGATAGCTGTGCAGAAAGGAAGGAACAAGAGGATTTGTGCTTTGAAAAAAGCAGTTGGTTTGCACAGCGGCGTACACACAGCAATGCAGCTATCAGGGAGCCTTCTAGGGCAGCCCAATGAGCTACAGCGCTGAGGGGAAAAAAAAAAAAAAAAAAAATTCCACTGTCCCTGCACACCGAGGGTGGTGTTGGACAGTGCAAATCGCTGCAGCACAAGCGGTTTTGTGGTTAATGGACCCTGCCTAACGCTATCCCTGCTTCTGACAAAGCGGCAGCAACCTCTCCCTAAGCTCAGATCAGCAGCAGTAAGATGGCGGTCGGCGGGAACGCCTCTTTATAGCCCCTGTGACGTCGCAGACAGCAAGCCAATCACTGCAATGCCCTTCTCTAAGATGGTGGGGACCAGGACCTATGTCATCACGCTGCCCACACTCTGCGTTTACCTTCATTGGCTGAGAAATGGCGCTTTTCGCGTCATTGAAACGCGACTTTGGCGCGAAAGTCGCGTACCGCATGGCCGACCCCGCACAGGGGTCGGATCGGGTTTCATGAAACCCCGACTTAGCCAAAAGTCGGCGACTTTTGAAAATGTTCGACCCGTTTCGCTCAACCCTACTGAGGACCAGTCATTCGAAATGACTTCTCCATGCATTTTATGCATTGGTAAAAGCACTATGATGAAAAGTGTGATATGTTTTCAGGTATCTCCTATACTAATAGAGCCACATGCTCACCGGTTTGCCACATGATGTAGGCCTATGGACTAAACAAGAAACCACCAAAAATTTTAACCAGTCATCGTTCTCACAACACTGAGGACCAGTCATTCGAAATGACTTCTCCATGCATTTTATGCATTGGTAAAAGCAATATGATGAAAAGTGTGATATGTTTTCAGGTATCTCCTATACTAATAGAGCCACATGCTCACCGGTTTGCCACATGATGTAGGCCTATGGACTGAACAAGAAACCACCAAAAATTTTAACCAGTCATCGTTCTCACAACACTGAGGACCAGTCATTCGAATTGACTTCTCCATGCATTTTATGCATTGGTAAATGCACTATGATGAAAAGTGTGATATGTTTTCAGGTATCTCCTATACTAATAGAGCCACATGCTCACCGGTTTGCCACATGATGTAGGCCTATGGACTGAACAAGAAACCACCAAAAATTTTAACCAGTCATCGTTCTCACAACACTGAGGACCAGTCATTCGAAATGACTTCTCCATGCATTTTATGCATTGGTAAAAGCACTATGATGAAAAGTGTGATATGTTTTCAGGTATCTCCTATACTAATAGAGCCACATGCTCACCGGTTTGCCACATGATGTAGGCCTATGGACTGAACAAGAAACCACCAAAAATTTTAACCAGTCATCGTTCTCACAACACTGAGGACCAGTCATTAGAAATGACTTCTCCATGCATTTTATGCATTGGTAAAAGCACTATGATGAAAAGTGTGATATGTTTTCAGGTATCTCCTATACTAATAGAGCCACATGCTCACCGGTTTGCCACATGATGTAGGCCTATGGACTGAACAAGAAACCACCAAAAATTTTAACCAGTCATCGTTCTCACAACACTGAGGACCAGTCATTCGAAATGACTTCTCCATGCATTTTATGCATTGGTAAAAGCACTATGATGAAAAGTGTGATATGTTTTCAGGTATCTCCTATACTAATAGAGCCACATGCTCACCGGTTTGCCACATGATGTAGGCCTATGGACTAAACAAGAAACCACCAAAAATTTTAACCAGTCATCGTTCTCACAACACTGAGGACCAGTCATTCGAAATGACTTCTCCATGCATTTTATGCATTGGTAAAAGCAATATGATGAAAAGTGTGATATGTTTTCAGGTATCTCCTATACTAATAGAGCCACATGCTCACCGGTTTGCCACATGATGTAGGCCTATGGACTGAACAAGAAACCACCAAAAATTTTAACCAGTCATCGTTCTCACAACACTGAGGACCAGTCATTCGAATTGACTTCTCCATGCATTTTATGCATTGGTAAATGCACTATGATGAAAAGTGTGATATGTTTTCAGGTATCTCCTATACTAATAGAGCCACATGCTCACCGGTTTGCCACATGATGTAGGCCTATGGACTGAACAAGAAACCACCAAAAATTTTAACCAGTCATCGTTCTCACAACACTGAGGACCAGTCATTCGAAATGACTTCTCCATGCATTTTATGCATTGGTAAAAGCACTATGATGAAAAGTGTGATATGTTTTCAGGTATCTCCTATACTAATAGAGCCACATGCTCACCGGTTTGCCACATGATGTAGGCCTATGGACTGAACAAGAAACCACCAAAAATTTTAACCAGTCATCGTTCTCACAACACTGAGGACCAGTCATTCGAAATGACTTCTCCATGCATTTTATGCATTGGTAAAAGCACTATGATGAAAAGTGTGATATGTTTTCAGGTATCTCCTATACTAATAGAGCCACATGCTCACCGGTTTGCCACATGATGTAGGCCTATGGACTGAACAAGAAACCACCAAAAATTTTAACCAGTCATCGTTCTCACAACACTGAGGACCAGTCATTCGAAATGACTTCTCCATGCATTTTATGCATTGGTAAAAGCACTATGATGAAAAGTGTGATATGTTTTCAGGTATCTCCTATACTAATAGAGCCACATGCTCACCGGTTTGCCACATGATGTAGGCCTATGGACTAAACAAGAAACCACCAAAAATTTTAACCAGTCATCGTTCTCACAACACTGAGGACCAGTCATTTGAAATGACTTCTCCATGCATTTTATGCATTGGTAAAAGCAATATGATGAAAAGTGTGATATGTTTTCAGGTATCTCCTATACTAATAGAGCCACATGCTCACCGGTTTGCCACATGATGTAGGCCTATGGACTGAACAAGAAACCACCAAAAATTTTAACCAGTCATCGTTCTCACAACACTGAGGACCAGTCATTCGAATTGACTTCTCCATGCATTTTATGCATTGGTAAATGCACTATGATGAAAAGTGTGATATGTTTTCAGGTATCTCCTATACTAATAGAGCCACATGCTCACCGGTTTGCCACATGATGTAGGCCTATGGACTGAACAAGAAACCACCAAAAATTTTAACCAGTCATCGTTCTCACAACACTGAGGACCAGTCATTCGAAATGACTTCTCCATGCATTTTATGCATTGGTAAAAGCACTATGATGAAAAGTGTGATATGTTTTCAGGTATCTCCTATACTAATAGAGCCACATGCTCACCGGTTTGCCACATGATGTAGGCCTATGGACTGAACAAGAAACCACCAAAAATTTTAACCAGTCATCGTTCTCACAACACTGAGGACCAGTCATTCGAAATGACTTCTCCATGCATTTTATGCATTGGTAAAAGCACTATGATGAAAAGTGTGATATGTTTTCAGGTATCTCCTATACTAATAGAGCCACATGCTCACCGGTTTGCCACATGATGTAGGCCTATGGACTGAACAAGAAACCACCAAAAATTTTAACCAGTCATCGTTCTCACAACACTGAGGACCAGTCATTCGAAATGACTTCTCCATGCATTTTATGCATTGGTAAAAGCACTATGATGAAAAGTGTGATATGTTTTCAGGTATCTCCTATACTAATAGAGCCACATGCTCACCGGTTTGCCACATGATGTAGGCCTATGGACTGAACAAGAAACCACCAAAAATTTTAACCAGTCATCGTTCTCACAACACTGAGGACCAGTCATTCGAAATGACTTCTCCATGCATTTTATGCATTGGTAAAAGCACTATGATGAAAAGTGTGATATGTTTTCAGGTATCTCCTATACTAATAGAGCCACATGCTCACCGGTTTGCCACATGATGTAGGCCTATGGACTGAACAAGAAACCACCAAAAATTTTAACCAGTCATCGTTCTCACAACACTGAGGACCAGTCATTCGAAATGACTTCTCCATGCATTTTATGCATTGGTAAAAGCACTATGATGAAAAGTGTGATATGTTTTCAGGTATCTCCTATACTAATAGAGCCACATGCTCACCGGTTTGCCACATGATGTAGGCCTATGGACTGAACAAGAAACCACCAAAAATTTTAACCAGTCATCGTTCTCACAACACTGAGGACCAGTCATTCGAAATGACTTCTCCATGCATTTTATGCATTGGTAAAAGCAATATGATGAAAAGTGTGATATGTTTTCAGGTATCTCCTATACTAATAGAGCCACATGCTCACCGGTTTGCCACATGATGTAGGCCTATGGACTGAACAAGAAACCACCAAAAATTTTAACCAGTCATCGTTCTCACAACACTGAGGACCAGTCATTCGAATTGACTTCTCCATGCATTTTATGCATTGGTAAATGCACTATGATGAAAAGTGTGATATGTTTTCAGGTATCTCCTATACTAATAGAGCCACATGCTCACCGGTTTGCCACATGATGTAGGCCTATGGACTGAACAAGAAACCACCAAAAATTTTAACCAGTCATCGTTCTCACAACACTGAGGACCAGTCATTCGAAATGACTTCTCCATGCATTTTATGCATTGGTAAAAGCACTATGATGAAAAGTGTGATATGTTTTCAGGTATCTCCTATACTAATAGAGCCACATGCTCACCGGTTTGCCACATGATGTAGGCCTATGGACTGAACAAGAAACCACCAAAAATTTTAACCAGTCATCGTTCTCACAACACTGAGGACCAGTCATTCGAAATGACTTCTCCATGCATTTTATGAATTGGTAAAAGCACTATGATGAAAAGTGTGATATGTTTTCAGGTATCTCCTATACTAATAGAGCCACATGCTCACCGGTTTGCCACATGATGTAGGCCTATGGACTGAACAAGAAACCACCAAAAATTTTAACCAGTCATCGTTCTCACAACACTGAGGACCAGTCATTCGAAATGACTTCTCCATGCATTTTATGCATTGGTAAAAGCACTATGATGAAAAGTGTGATATGTTTTCAGGTATCTCCTATACTAATAGAGCCACATGCTCACCGGTTTGCCAAATGATGTAGGTCTATGGACTGAACAAGAAACCACCAAAAATTTTAACCAGTCATCGTTCTCACAACACTGAGGACCAGTCATTCGAAATGACTTCTCCATGCATTTTATGCATTGGTAAAAGCACTATGATGAAAAGTGTGATATGTTTTCAGGTATCTCCTATACTAATAGAGCCACATGCTCACCGGTTTGCCACATGATGTAGGCCTATGGACTGAACAAGAAACCACCAAAACTTTTAACCAGTCATCGTTCTCACAACACTGAGGACCAGTCATTCGAAATGACTTCTCCATGCATTTTATGCATTGGTAAAAGCACTATGATGAAAAGTGTGATATGTTTTCAGGTATCTCCTATACTAATAGAGCCACATGCTCACCGGTTTGCCACATGATGTAGGCCTATGGACTGAACAAGAAACCACCAAAAATTTTAACCAGTCATCGTTCTCACAACACTGAGGACCAGTCATTCGAAATGACTTCTCCATGCATTTTATGCATTGGTAAAAGCACTATGATGAAAAGTGTGATATGTTTTCAGGTATCTCCTATACTAATAGAGCCACATGCTCACCGGTTTGCCACATGATGTAGGCCTATGGACTGAACAAGAAACCACCAAAAATTTTAACCAGTCATCGTTCTCACAACACTGAGGACCAGTCATTCGAAATGACTTCTCCATGCATTTTATGCATTGGTAAAAGCACTATGATGAAAAGTGTGATATGTTTTCAGGTATCTCCTATACTAATAGAGCCACATGCTCACCGGTTTGCCACATGATGTAGGCCTATGGACTGAACAAGAAACCACCAAAAATTTTAACCAGTCATCGTTCTCACAACACTGAGGACCAGTCATTCGAAATGACTTCTCCATGCATTTTATGCATTGGTAAAAGCACTATGATGAAAAGTGTGATATGTTTTCAGGTATCTCCTATACTAATAGAGCCACATGCTCACCGGTTTGCCACATGATGTAGGCCTATGGACTGAACAAGAAACCACCAAAAATTTTAACCAGTCATCGTTCTCACAACACTGAGGACCAGTCATTCGAAATGACTTCTCCATGCATTTTATGCATTGGTAAAAGCACTATGATGAAAAGTGTGATATGTTTTCAGGTATCTCCTATACTAATAGAGCCACATGCTCACCGGTTTGCCACATGATGTAGGCCTATGGACTGAACAAGAAACCACCAAAAATTTTAACCAGTCATCGTTCTCACAACACTGAGGACCAGTCATTCGAAATGACTTCTCCATGCATTTTATGCATTGGTAAAAGCACTATGATGAAAAGTGTGATATGTTTTCAGGTATCTCCTATACTAATAGAGCCACATGCTCACCGGTTTGCCACATGATGTAGGCCTATGGACTGAACAAGAAACCACCAAAAATTTTAACCAGTCATCGTTCTCACAACACTGAGGACCAGTCATTCGAAATGACTTCTCCATGCATTTTATGCATTGGTAAAAGCACTATGATGAAAAGTGTGATATGTTTTCCGGTATCTCCTATACTAATAGAGCCACATGCTCACCGGTTTGCCACATGATGTAGGCCTATGGACTGAACAAGAAACCACCAAAAATTTTAACCAGTCATCGTTCTCACAACACTGAGGACCAGTCATTCGAAATGACTTCTCCATGCATTTTATGCATTGGTAAAAGCACTATGATGAAAAGTGTGATATGTTTTCAGGTATCTCCTATACTAATAGAGCCACATGCTCACCGGTTTGCCACATGATGTAGGCCTATGGACTGAACAAGAAACCACCAAAAATTTTAACCAGTCATCGTTCTCACAACACTGAGGACCAGTCATTCGAAATGACTTCTCCATGCATTTTATGCATTGGTAAAAGCACTATGATGAAAAGTGTGATATGTTTTCAGGTATCTCCTATACTAATAGAGCCACATGCTCACCGGTTTGCCACATGATGTAGGCCTATGGACTGAACAAGAAACCACCAAAAATTTTAACCAGTCATCGTTCTCACAACACTGAGGACCAGTCATTCGAAATGACTTCTCCATGCATTTTATGCATTGGTAAAAGCACTATGATGAAAAGTGTGATATGTTTTCAGGTATCTCCTATACTAATAGAGCCACATGCTCACCGGTTTGCCACATGATGTAGGCCTATGGACTGAACAAGAAACCACCAAAAATTTTAACCAGTCATCGTTCTCACAACACTGAGGACCAGTCATTCGAAATGACTTCTCCATGCATTTTATGCATTGGTAAAAGCACTATGATGAAAAGTGTGATATGTTTTCAGGTATCTCCTATACTAATAGAGCCACATGCTCACCGGTTTGCCACATGATGTAGGCCTATGGACTGAACAAGAAACCACCAAAAATTTTAACCAGTCATCGTTCTCACAACACTGAGGACCAGTCATTCGAAATGACTTCTCCATGCATTTTATGCATTGGTAAAAGCACTATGATGAAAAGTGTGATATGTTTTCAGGTATCTCCTATACTAATAGAGCCACATGCTCACCGGTTTGCCACATGATGTAGGCCCTATGGACTGAACAAGAAACCACCAAAAATTTTAACCAGTCATCGTTCTCACAACACTGAGGACCAGTCATTCGAAATGACTTCTCCATGCATTTTATGCATTGGTAAAAGCACTATGATGAAAAGTGTGATATGTTTTCAGGTATCTCCTATACTAATAGAGCCACATGCTCACCGGTTTTGCCACATGATGTAGGCCTATGGACTGAAACAAGAAACCACCAAAAATTTTAACCAGTCATCGTTCTCACAACACTGAGGACCAGTCATTCGAAATGACTTCTCCATGCATTTTATGCATTGGTAAAAGCACTATGATGAAAAGTGTGATATGTTTTCAGGTATCTCCTATACTAATAGAGCCACATGCTCACCGGTTTGCCACATGATGTAGGCCTATGGACTGAACAAGAAACCACCAAAAATTTTAACCAGTCATCGTTCTCACAACACTGAGGACCAGTCATTAGAATGACTTCTCCATGCATTTTATGCATTGGTAAAAGCACTATGATGAAAAGTGTGATATGTTTTCAGGTATCTCCTATACGTAATAGAGCCACATGCTCACCGGTTTTGCCACATGATGTAGGCCTATGGACTGAAACAAGAAACCACCAAAAATTTTAACCAGTCATCGTTCTCACAACACTGAGGACCAGTCATTCGAAATGACTGTCACCATGCATTTTATGCATTGGTAAAAGCAATATGATGAAAAGTGTGATATGTTTTCAGGTATCTCCTATACTAATAGAGCCACATGCTCACCGGTTTGCCACATGATGTAGGCCTATGGACTGAACAAGAAACCACCAAAAATTTTAACCAGTCATCGTTCTCACAACACTGAGGACCAGTCATTCGAATGACTTCTCCATGCATTTTATGCATTGGTAAATGCACTATGATGAAAAGTGTGATATGTTTTCAGGTATCTCCTATACTAATAGAGCCACATGCTCACCGTTTGCCACATGATGTAGGCCTATGGACTGAACAAGAAACCACCAAAAATTTTAACCAGTCATCGTTCTCACAACACTGAGGACCAGTCATTCGAAATGACTTCTCCATGCATTTTATGCATTGGTAAAAGCACTATGATGAAAAGTGTGATATGTTTTCAGGTATCTCCTATTACTAATAGAGCCACATGCTCACCGGTTTGCCACATGATGTAGGCCTATGGACTGAACAAGAAACCACCAAAAATTTTAACCAGTCATCGTTCTCACAACACTGAGGACCAGTCATTCGAAATGACTTCTCCATGCATTTTATGCATTGGTAAAAGCACTATGATGAAAGTGTGATATGTTTTCAGGTATCTCCTATACTAATAGAGCCACATGCTCACCGGTTTGCCACATGATGTAGGCCTATGGACTGAACAAGAAACCACCAAAAATTTTAACCAGTCATCGTTCTCACAACACTGAGGACCAGTCATTCGAAATGACTTCTCCATGCATTTTATGCATTGGTAAAAGCACTATGATGAAAAGTGTGATATGTTTTCAGGTATCTCCTATACTAATAGAGCCACATGCTCACCGGTTTGCCACATGATGTAGGCCGATGGACTGAACAAGAAACCACCAAAAATTTTAACCAGTCATCGTTCTCACAACACTGAGGACCAGTCATTCGAAATGACTTCTCCATGCATTTTATGCATTGGTAAAAGCACTATGATGAAAAGTTGTGATATGTTTTCAGGTATCTCCTATACTAATAGAGCCACATGCTCACCGGTTTGCCACATGATGTAGGCCTATGGACTGACAAGAAACCACCAAAAATTTTAACCAGGTCATCGTTCTCACAACACTGAGGACCCAGTCATTCGAAATGACTTCTCCATGCATTTATGCATTGT
>NW_027193818.1:0-47849 GCF_032444005.1 Ranitomeya imitator
ATAGGAGATACCTGAAAACATATCACACTTTTCATCATAGTGCTTTTACCAATGCATAAAATGCATGGAGAAGTCATTTCGAATGACTGGTCCTCAGTGTTGTGAGAACGATGACTGGTTAAAATTTTTGGTGGTTTCTTGTTCAGTCCATAGGCCTACATCATGTGGCAAACCGGTGAGCATGTGGCTCTATTAGTATAGGAGATACCTGAAAACATATCACACTTTTCATCATAGTGCTTTTACCAATGCATAAAATGCATGGAGAAGTCATTTCGAATGACTGGTCCTCAGTGTTGTGAGAACGATGACTGGTTAAAATTTTTGGTGGTTTCTTGTTCAGTCCATAGGCCTACATCATGTGGCAAACCGGTGAGCATGTGGCTCTATTAGTATAGGAGATACCTGAAAACATATCACACTTTTCATCATAGTGCTTTTACCAATGCATAAAATGCATGGAGAAGTCATTTCGAATGACTGGTCCTCAGTGTTGTGAGAACGATGACTGGTTAAAATTTTTGGTGGTTTCTTGTTCAGTCCATAGGCCTACATCATGTGGCAAACCAGTGAGCATGTGGCTCTATTAGTATAGGAGATACCTGAAAACATATCACACTTTTCATCATAGTGCTTTTACCAATGCATAAAATGCATGGAGAAGTCATTTCGAATGACTGGTCCTCAGTGTTGTGAGAACGATGACTGGTTAAAATTTTTGGTGGTTTCTTGTTCAGTCCATAGGCCTACATCATGTGGCAAACCGGTGAGCATGTGGCTCTATTAGTATAGGAGATACCTGAAAACATATCACACTTTTCATCATAGTGCTTTTACCAATGCATAAAATGCATGGAGAAGTCATTTCGAATGACTGGTCCTCAGTGTTGTGAGAACGATGACTGGTTAAAATTTTTGGTGGTTTCTTGTTCTGTCCATAGGCCTACATCATGTGGCAAACCGGTGAGCATGTGGCTCTATTAGTATAGGAGATACCTGAAAACATATCACACTTTTCATCATAGTGCTTTTACCAATGCATAAAATGCATGGAGAAGTCATTTCGAATGACTAGTCCTCAGTGTTGTGAGAACGATGACTGGTTAAAATTTTTGGTGGTTTCTTGTTCAGTCCATAGGCCTACATCATGTGGCAAACCGGTGAGCATGTGGCTCTATTAGTATAGGAGATACCTGAAAACATATCACACTTTTCATCATAGTGCTTTTACCAATGCATAAAATGCATGGAGAAGTCATTTCGAATGACTGGTCCTCAGTGTTGTGAGAACGATGACTGGTTAAAATTTTTGGTGGTTTCTTGTTCAGTCCATAGGCCTACATCATGTGGCAAACCGGTGAGCATGTGGCTCTATTAGTATAGGAGATACCTGAAAACATATCACACTTTTCATCATAGTGCTTTTACCAATGCATAAAATGCATGGAGAAGTCATTTCGAATGACTGGTCCTCAGTGTTGTGAGAACGATGACTGGTTAAAATTTTTGGTGGTTTCTTGTTCAGTCCATAGGCCTACATCATGTGGCAAACCGGTTAGCATGTGGCTCTATTAGTATAGGAGATACCTGAAAACATATCACACTTTTCATCATAGTGCTTTTACCAATGCATAAAATGCATGGAGAAGTCATTTCGAATGACTGGTCCTCAGTGTTGTGAGAACGATGACTGGTTAAAATTTTTGGTGGTTTCTTGTTCAGTCCATAGGCCTACATCATGTGGCAAACCGGTGAGCATGTGGCTCTATTAGTATAGGAGATACCTGAAAACATATCACACTTTTCATCATAGTGCTTTTACCAATGCATAAAATGCATGGAGAAGTCATTTCGAATGACTGGTCCTCAGTGTTGTGAGAACGATGACTGGTTAAAATTTTTGGTGGTTTCTTGTTCAGTCCATAGGCCTACATCATGTGGCAAACCGGTGAGCATGTGGCTCTATTAGTATAGGAGATACCTGAAAACATATCACACTTTTCATCATAGTGCTTTTACCAATGCATAAAATGCATGGAGAAGTCATTTCGAATGACTGGTCCTCAGTGTTGTGAGAACGATGACTGGTTAAAATTTTTGGTGGTTTCTTGTTCAGTCCATAGGCCTACATCATGTGGCAAACCGGTGAGCATGTGGCTCTATTAGTATAGGAGATACCTGAAAACATATCACACTTTTCATCATAGTGCTTTTACCAATGCATAAAATGCATGGAGAAGTCATTTCGAATGACTGGTCCTCAGTGTTGTGAGAACGATGACTGGTTAAAATTTTTGGTGGTTTCTTGTTCAGTCCATAGGCCTACATCATGTGGCAAACCGGTGAGCATGTGGCTCTATTAGTATAGGAGATACCTGAAAACATCACACTTTTCATCATAGTGCTTTTACCAATGCATAAAATGCATGGAGAAGTCATTTCGAATGACTGGTCCTCAGTGTTGTGAGAACGATGACTGGTTAAAATTTTTGGTGGTTTCTTGTTCAGTCCATAGGCCTACATCATGTGGCAAACCGGTGAGCATGTGGCTCTATTAGTATAGGAGATACCTGAAAACATATCACATCATAGTGCTTTTACCAATGCATAAAATGCATGGAGAAGTCATTTCGAATGACTGGTCCTCAGTGTTGTGAGAACGATGACTGGTTAAAATTTTTGGTGGTTTCTTGTTCAAGTCCATAGGCCTACATCATGTGGCAAACCGGTGAGCATGTGGCTCTATTAGTATAGGAGATACCTGAAAACATATCACACTTTTCATCATAGTGCTTTTACCAATGCATAAAATGCATGGAGAAGTCATTTCGAATGACTGGTCCTCAGTGTTGTGAGAACGATGACTGGTTAAAATTTTTGGTGGTTTCTTGTTCAGTCCATAGGCCTACATCATGTGGCAAACCGGTGAGCATGTGGCTCTATTAGTATAGGAGATACCTGAAAACATATCACACTTTTCATCATAGTGCTTTTACCAATGCATAAAATGCATGGAGAAGTCATTTCGAATGACTGGTCCTCAGTGTTGTGAGAACGATGACTGGTTAAAATTTTTGGTGGTTTCTTGTTCAGTCCATAGGCCTACATCATGTGGCAAACCGGTGAGCATGTGGCTCTATTAGTATAGGAGATACCTGAAAACATATCACACTTTTCATCATAGTGCTTTTACCAATGCATAAAATGCATGGAGAAGTCATTTCGAATGACTGGTCCTCAGTGTTGTGAGAACGATGACTGGTTAAAATTTTTGGTGGTTTCTTGTTCAGTCCATAGGCCTACATCATGTGGCAAACCGGTGAGCATGTGGCTCTATTAGTATAGGAGATACCTGAAAACATATCACACTTTTCATCATAGTGCTTTTACCAATGCATAAAATGCATGGAGAAGTCATTTCGAATGACTGGTCCTCAGTGTTGTGAGAACGATGACTGGTTAAAATTTTTGGTGGTTTCTTGTTCAGTCCATAGGCCTACATCATGTGGCAAACCGGTGAGCATGTGGCTCTATTAGTATAGGAGATACCTGAAAACATATCACACTTTTCATCATAGTGCTTTTACCAATGCATAAAATGCATGGAGAAGTCATTTCGAATGACTGGTCCTCAGTGTTGTGAGAACGATGACTGGTTAAAATTTTTGGTGGTTTCTTGTTCAGTCCATAGGCCTACATCATGTGGCAAACCGGTGAGCATGTGGCTCTATTAGTATAGGAGATACCTGAAAACATATCACACTTTTCATCATAGTGCTTTTACCAATGCATAAAATGCATGGAGAAGTCATTTCGAATGACTGGTCCTCAGTGTTGTGAGAACGATGACTGGTTAAAATTTTTGGTGGTTTCTTGTTCAGTCCATAGGCCTACATCATGTGGCAAACCGGTGAGCATGTGGCTCTATTAGTATAGGAGATACCTGAAAACATATCACACTTTTCATCATAGTGCTTTTACCAATGCATTAAATGCATGGAGAAGTCATTTCGAATGACTGGTCCTCAGTGTTGTGAGAACGATGACTGGTTAAAATTTTTGGTGGTTTCTTGTTCAGTCCATAGGCCTACATCATGTGGCAAACCGGTGAGCATGTGGCTCTATTAGTATAGGAGATACCTGAAAACATATCACACTTTTCATCATAGTGCTTTTACCAATGCATAAAATGCATGGAGAAGTCATTTCGAATGACTGGTCCTCAGTGTTGTGAGAACGATGACTGGTTAAAATTTTTGGTGGTTTCTTGTTCAGTCCATAGGCCTACATCATGTGGCAAACCGGTGAGCATGTGGCTCTATTAGTATAGGAGATACCTGAAAACATATCACACTTTTCATCATAGTGCTTTTACCAATGCATAAAATGCATGGAGAAGTCATTTCGAATGACTGGTCCTCAGTGTTGTGAGAACGATGACTGGTTAAAATTTTTGGTGGTTTCTTGTTCAGTCCATAGGCCTACATCATGTGGCAAACCGGTGAGCATGTGGCTCTATTAGTATAGGAGATACCTGAAAACATATCACACTTTTCATCATAGTGCTTTTACCAATGCATAAAATGCATGGAGAAGTCATTTCGAATGACTGGTCCTCAGTGTTGTGAGAACGATGACTGGTTAAAATTTTTGGTGGTTTCTTGTTCAGTCCATAGGCCTACATCATGTGGCAAACCGGTGAGCATGTGGCTCTATTAGTATAGGAGATACCTGAAAACATATCACACTTTTCATCATAGTGCTTTTACCAATGCATAAAATGCATGGAGAAGTCATTTCGAATGACTGGTCTTCAGTGTTGTGAGAACGATGACTGGTTAAAGTTTTTGGTGGTTTCTTGTTCAGTCCATAGGCCTACATCATGTGGCAAACCGGTGAGCATGTGGCTCTATTAGTATAGGAGATACCTGAAAACATATCACACTTTTCATCATAGTGCTTTTACCAATGCATAAAATGCATGGAGAAGTCATTTCGAATGATTGGTCCTCAGTGTTGTGAGAACGATGACTGGTTAAAATTTTTGGTGGTTTCTTGTTCAGTCCATAGGCCTACATCATGTGGCAAACCCGTGAGCATGTGGCTCTATTAGTATAGGAGATACCTGAAAACATATCACACTTTTCATCATAGTGCTTTTACCAATGCATAAAATGCATGGAGAAGTCATTTCGAATGACTGGTCCTCAGTGTTGTGAGAACGATGACTGGTTAAAATTTTTGGTGGTTTCTTGTTCAGTCCATAGGCCTACATCATGTGGCAAACCGGTGAGCATGTGGCTCTATTAGTATAGGAGATACCTGAAAACATATCACACTTTTCATCATAGTGCTTTTACCAATGCATAAAATGCATGGAGAAGTCATTTCGAATGACTGGTCCTCAGTGTTGTGAGAACGATGACTGGTTAAAATTTTTGGTGGTTTCTTGTTCAGTCCATAGGCCTACATCATGTGGCAAACCGGTGAGCATGTGGCTCTATTAGTATAGGAGATACCTGAAAACATATCACATCATAGTGCTTTTACCAATGCATAAAATGCATGGAGAAGTCATTTCGAATGACTGGTCCTCAGTGTTGTGAGAACAATGACTGGTTAAAATTTTTGGTGGTTTCTTGTTCAGTCCATAGGCCTACATCATGTGGCAAACCGGTGAGCATGTGGCTCTATTAGTATAGGAGATACCTGAAAACATATCACACTTTTCATCATAGTGCTTTTACCAATGCATAAAATGCATGGAGAAGTCATTTCGAATGACTGGTCCTCAATGTTGTGAGAACGATGACTGGTTAAAATTTTTGGTGGTTTCTTGTTCAGTCCATAGGCCTACATCATGTGGCAAACCGGTGAGCATGTGGCTCTATTAGTATAGGAGATACATGAAAACATATCACACTTTTCATCATAGTGCTTTTACCAATGCATAAAATGCATGGAGAAGTCATTTCGAATGACTGGTCCTCAGTGTTGTGAGAACGATGACTGGTTAAAATTTTTGGTGGTTTCTTGTTCAGTCCATAGGCCTACATCATGTGGCAAACCGGTGAGCATGTGGCTCTATTAGTATAGGAGATACCTGAAAACATATCACACTTTTCATCATAGTGCTTTTACCAATGCATAAAAAGCATGGAGAAGTCATTTCGAATGACTGGTCCTCAGTGTTGTGAGAACGATGACTGGTTAATATTTTTGGTGGTTTCTTGTGCAGTCCATAGGCCTACATCATGTGGCAAACCGGTGAGCATGTGGCTCTATTAGTATAGGAGATACCTGAAAACATATCACACTTTTCATCATAGTGCTTTTACCAATGCATAAAATGCATGGAGAAGTCATTTCGAATGACTGGTCCTCAGTGTTGTGAGAACGATGACTGGTTAAAATTTTTGGTGGTTTCTTGTTCAGTCCATAGGCCTACATCATGTGGCAAACCGGTGAGCATGTGGCTCTATTAGTATAGGAGATACCTGAAAACATATCACATCATAGTGCTTTTACCAATGCATAAAATGCATGGAGAAGTCATTTCGAATGACTGGTCCTCAGTGTTGTGAGAACAATGACTGGTTAAAATTTTTGGTGGTTTCTTGTTCAGTCCATAGGCCTACATCATGTGGCAAACCGGTGAGCATGTGGCTCTATTAGTATAGGAGATACCTGAAAACATATCACACTTTTCATCATAGTGCTTTTACCAATGCATAAAATGCATGGAGAAGTCATTTCGAATGACTGGTCCTCAGTGTTGTGAGAACGATGACTGGTTAAAATTTTTGGAGGTTTCTTGATCAAGTCCATAGGCCTACATCATGTGGCAAACCGGTGAGCATGTGGCTCTATTAGTATAGGAGATACCTGAAAACATATCACACTTTTCATCATAGTGCTTTTACCAATGCATAAAATGCATGGAGAAGTCATTTCGAATGACTGGTCCTCAGTGTTGTGAGAACGATGACTGGTTAAAATTTTTGGTGGTTTCTTGTTCAGTCCATAGGCCTACATCATGTGGCAAACCGGTGAGCATGTGGCTCTATTAGTATAGGAGATACCTGAAAACATATCACACTTTTCATCATAGTGCTTTTACCAATGCATAAAATGCATGGAGAAGTCATTTCGAATGACTGGTCCTCAGTGTTGTGAGAACGATGACTGGTTAAAATTTTTGGTGGTTTCTTGTTCAGTCCATAGGCCTACATCATGTGGCAAACCGGTGAGCATGTGGCTCTATTAGTATAGGAGATACCTGAAAACATATCACACTTTTCATCATAGTGCTTTTACCAATGCATAAAATGCATGGAGAAGTCATTTCGAATGACTGGTCTTCAATGTTGTGAGAACGATGACTGGTTAAAGTTTTTGGTGGTTTCTTGTTCAGTCCATAGGCCTACATCATGTGGCAAACCGGTGAGCATGTGGCTCTATTAGTATAGGAGATACCTGAAAACATATCACACTTTTCATCATAGTGCTTTTACCAATGCATAAAATGCATGGAGAAGTCATTTCGAATGATTGGTCCTCAGTGTTGTGAGAACGATGACTGGTTAAAATTTTTGGTGGTTTCTTGTTCAGTCCATAGGCCTACATCATGTGGCAAACCGGTGAGCATGTGGCTCTATTAGTATAGGAGATACCTGAAAACATCACACTTTTCATCATAGTGCTTTTACCAATGCATAAAATGCATGGAGAAGTCATTTCGAATGACTGGTCCTCAGTGTTGTGAGAACGATGACTGGTTAAAATTTTTGGTGGTTTCTTGTTCAGTCCATAGGCCTACATCATGTGGCAAACCGGTGAGCATGTGGCTCTATTAGTATAGGAGATACCTGAAAACATATCACATCATAGTGCTTTTACCAATGCATAAAATGCATGGAGAAGTCATTTCGAATGACTGGTCCTCAGTGTTGTGAGAACAATGACTGGTTAAAATTTTTGGTGGTTTCTTGTTCAGTCCATAGGCCTACATCATGTGGCAAACCGGTGAGCATGTGGCTCTATTAGTATAGGAGATACCTGAAAACATATCACACTTTTCATCATAGTGCTTTTACCAATGCATAAAATGCATGGAGAAGTCATTTCGAATGACTGGTCCTCAATGTTGTGAGAACGATGACTGGTTAAAATTTTTGGTGGTTTCTTGTTCAGTCCATAGGCCTACATCATGTGGCAAACCGGTGAGCATGTGGCTCTATTAGTATAGGAGATACATGAAAACATATCACACTTTTCATCATAGTGCTTTTACCAATGCATAAAATGCATGGAGAAGTCATTTCGAATGACTGGTCCTCAGTGTTGTGAGAACGATGACTGGTTAAAATTTTTGGTGGTTTCTTGTTCAGTCCATAGGTCTACATCATGTGGCAAACCGGTGAGCATGTGGCTCTATTAGTATAGGAGATACCTGAAAACATATCACACTTTTCATCATAGTGCTTTTACCAATGCATAAAAAGCATGGAGAAGTCATTTCGAATGACTGGTCCTCAGTGTTGTGAGAACGATGACTGGTTAATATTTTTGGTGGTTTCTTGTTCAGTCCATAGGCCTACATCATGTGGCAAACCGGTGAGCATGTGGCTCTATTAGTATAGGAGATACCTGAAAACATATCACACTTTTCATCATAGTGCTTTTACCAATGCATAAAATGCATGGAGAAGTCATTTCGAATGACTGGTCCTCAGTGTTGTGAGAACGATGACTGGTTAAAATTTTTGGTGGTTTCTTGTTCAGTCCATAGGCCTACATCATGTGGCAAACCGGTGAGCATGTGGCTCTATTAGTATAGGAGATACCTGAAAACATATCACATCATAGTGCTTTTACCAATGCATAAAATGCATGGAGAAGTCATTTCGAATGACTGGTCCTCAGTGTTGTGAGAACAATGACTGGTTAAAATTTTTGGTGGTTTCTTGTTCAGTCCATAGGCCTACATCATGTGGCAAACCGGTGAGCATGTGGCTCTATTAGTATAGGAGATACCTGAAAACATATCACACTTTTCATCATAGTGCTTTTACCAATGCATAAAATGCATGGAGAAGTCATTTCGAATGACTGGTCCTCAGTGTTGTGAGAACGATGACTGGTTAAAATTTTTGGTGGTTTCTTGTTCAGTCCATAGGCCTACATCATGTGGCAAACCGTTGAGCATGTGGCTCTATTAGTATAGGAGATACCTGAAAACATATCACACTTTTCATCATAGTGCTTTTACCAATGCATAAAATGCATGGAGAAGTCATTTCGAATGACTGGTCCTCAATGTTGTGAGAACGATGACTGGTTAAAATTTTTGGAGGTTTCTTGATCAAGTCCATAGGCCTACATCATGTGGCAAACCGGTGAGCATGTGGCTCTATTAGTATAGGAGATACCTGAAAACATATCACACTTTTCATCATAGTGCTTTTACCAATGCATAAAATGCATGGAGAAGTCATTTCGAATGACTGGTCCTCAGTGTTGTGAGAACGATGACTGGTTAAAATTTTTGGTGGTTTCTTGTTCAGTCCATAGGCCTACATCATGTGGCAAACCGGTGAGCATGTGGCTCTATTAGTATAGGAGATACCTGAAAACATATCACACTTTTCATCATAGTGCTTTTACCAATGCATAAAATGCATGGAGAAGTCATTTCGAATGACTGGTCCTCAGTGTTGTGAGAACGATGACTGGTTAAAATTTTTGGTGGTTTCTTGTTCAGTCCATAGGCCTACATCATGTGGCAAACCGGTGAGCATGTGGCTCTATTAGTATAGGAGATACCTGAAAACATATCACACTTTTCATCATAGTGCTTTTACCAATGCATAAAATGCATGGAGAAGTCATTTCGAATGACTGGTCCTCAATGTTGTGAGAACGATGACTGGTTAAAATTTTTGGTGGTTTCTTGTTCAGTCCATAGGCCTACATCATGTGGCAAACCGGTGAGCATGTGGCTCTATTAGTATAGGAGATACCTGAAAACATATCACACTTTTCATCATAGTGCTTTTACCAATGCATAAAATGCATGGAGAAGTCATTTCGAATGACTGGTCTTCAGTGTTGTGAGAACGATGACTGGTTAAAGTTTTTGGTGGTTTCTTGTTCAGTCCATAGGCCTACATCATGTGGCAAACCGGTGAGCATGTGGCTCTATTAGTATAGGAGATACCTGAAAACATATCACACTTTTCATCATAGTGCTTTTACCAATGCATAAAATGCATGGAGAAGTCATTTCGAATGACTGGTCCTCAGTGTTGTGAGAACGATGACTGGTTAAAATTTTTGGTGGTTTCTTGTTCAGTCCATAGGCCTACATCATGTGGCAAACCGGTGAGCATGTGGCTCTATTAGTATAGGAGATACCTGAAAACATCACACTTTTCATCATAGTGCTTTTACCAATGCATAAAATGCATGGAGAAGTCATTTCGAATGACTGGTCCTCAGTGTTGTGAGAACGATGACTGGTTAAAATTTTTGGTGGTTTCTTGTTCAGTCCATAGGCCTACATCATGTGGCAAACCGGTGAGCATGTGGCTCTATTAGTATAGGAGATACCTGAAAACATATCACACTTTTCATCATAGTGCTTTTACCAATGCATAAAATGCATGGAGAAGTCATTTCGAATGACTGGTCCTCAGTGTTGTGAGAACGATGACTGGTTAAAATTTTTGGTGGTTTCTTGTTCAGTCCATAGGCCTACATCATGTGGCAAACCGGTGAGCATGTGGCTCTATTAGTATAGGAGATACCTGAAAACATATCACACTTTTCATCATAGTGCTTTTACCAATGCATAAAATGCATGGAGAAGTCATTTCGAATGACTGGTCCTCAATGTTGTGAGAACGATGACTGGTTAAAATTTTTGGTGGTTTCTTGTTCAGTCCATAGGCCTACATCATGTGGCAAACCGGTGAGCATGTGGCTCTATTAGTATAGGAGATACCTGAAAACATATCACACTTTTCATCATAGTGCTTTTACCAATGCATAAAAAGCATGGAGAAGTCATTTCGAATGACTGGTCCTCAGTGTTGTGAGAACGATGACTGGTTAATATTTTTGGTGGTTTCTTGTGCAGTCCATAGGCCTACATCATGTGGCAAACCGGTGAGCATGTGGCTCTATTAGTATAGGAGATACCTGAAAACATATCACACTTTTCATCATAGTGCTTTTACCAATGCATAAAATGCATGGAGAAGTCATTTCGAATGACTGGTCCTCAGTGTTGTGAGAACGATGACTGGTTAAAATTTTTGGTGGTTTCTTGTTCAGTCCATAGGCCTACATCATGTGGCAAACCGGTGAGCATGTGGCTCTATTAGTATAGGAGATACCTGAAAACATATCACATCATAGTGCTTTTACCAATGCATAAAATGCATGGAGAAGTCATTTCGAATGACTGGTCCTCAGTGTTGTGAGAACAATGACTGGTTAAAATTTTTGGTGGTTTCTTGTTCAGTCCATAGGCCTACATCATGTGGCAAACCGTTGAGCATGTGGCTCTATTAGTATAGGAGATACCTGAAAACATATCACACTTTTCATCATAGTGCTTTTACCAATGCATAAAATGCATGGAGAAGTCATTTCGAATGACTGGTCCTCAATGTTGTGAGAACGATGACTGGTTAAAATTTTTGGAGGTTTCTTGATCAAGTCCATAGGCCTACATCATGTGGCAAACCGGTGAGCATGTGGCTCTATTAGTATAGGAGATACCTGAAAACATATCACACTTTTCATCATAGTGCTTTTACCAATGCATAAAATGCATGGAGAAGTCATTTCGAATGACTGGTCCTCAGTGTTGTGAGAACGATGACTGGTTAAAATTTTTGGTGGTTTCTTGTTCAGTCCATAGGCCTACATCATGTGGCAAACCGGTGAGCATGTGGCTCTATTAGTATAGGAGATACCTGAAAACATATCACACTTTTCATCATAGTGCTTTTACCAATGCATAAAATGCATGGAGAAGTCATTTCGAATGACTGGTCCTCAGTGTTGTGAGAACGATGACTGGTTAAAATTTTTGGTGGTTTCTTGTTCAGTCCATAGGCCTACATCATGTGGCAAACCGGTGAGCATGTGGCTCTATTAGTATAGGAGATACCTGAAAACATATCACACTTTTCATCATAGTGCTTTTACCAATGCATAAAATGCATGGAGAAGTCATTTCGAATGACTGGTCCTCAATGTTGTGAGAACGATGACTGGTTAAAATTTTTGGTGGTTTCTTGTTCAGTCCATAGGCCTACATCATGTGGCAAACCGGTGAGCATGTGGCTCTATTAGTATAGGAGATACCTGAAAACATATCACACTTTTCATCATAGTGCTTTTACCAATGCATAAAATGCATGGAGAAGTCATTTCGAATGACTGGTCTTCAGTGTTGTGAGAACGATGACTGGTTAAAGTTTTTGGTGGTTTCTTGTTCAGTCCATAGGCCTACATCATGTGGCAAACCGGTGAGCATGTGGCTCTATTAGTATAGGAGATACCTGAAAACATATCACACTTTTCATCATAGTGCTTTTACCAATGCATAAAATGCATGGAGAAGTCATTTCGAATGACTGGTCCTCAGTGTTGTGAGAACGATGACTGGTTAAAATTTTTGGTGGTTTCTTGTTCAGTCCATAGGCCTACATCATGTGGCAAACCGGTGAGCATGTGGCTCTATTAGTATAGGAGATACCTGAAAACATCACACTTTTCATCATAGTGCTTTTACCAATGCATAAAATGCATGGAGAAGTCATTTCGAATGACTGGTCCTCAGTGTTGTGAGAACGATGACTGGTTAAAATTTTTGGTGGTTTCTTGTTCAGTCCATAGGCCTACATCATGTGGCAAACCGGTGAGCATGTGGCTCTATTAGTATAGGAGATACCTGAAAACATATCACACTTTTCATCATAGTGCTTTTACCAATGCATAAAATGCATGGAGAAGTCATTTCGAATGACTGGTCCTCAGTGTTGTGAGAACGATGACTGGTTAAAATTTTTGGTGGTTTCTTGTTCAGTCCATAGGCCTACATCATGTGGCAAACCGGTGAGCATGTGGCTCTATTAGTATAGGAGATACCTGAAAACATATCACACTTTTCATCATAGTGCTTTTACCAATGCATAAAATGCATGGAGAAGTCATTTCGAATGACTGGTCCTCAGTGTTGTGAGAACGATGACTGGTTAAAATTTTTGGTGGTTTCTTGTTCAGTCCATAGGCCTACATCATGTGGCAAACCGGTGAGCATGTGGCTCTATTAGTATAGGAGATACCTGAAAACATATCACACTTTTCATCATAGTGCTTTTACCAATGCATAAAATGCATGGAGAAGTCATTTCGAATGACTGGTCCTCAATGTTGTGAGAACGATGACTGGTTAAAATTTTTGGTGGTTTCTTGTTCAGTCCATAGGCCTACATCATGTGGCAAACCGGTGAGCATGTGGCTCTATTAGTATAGGAGATACCTGAAAACATATCACACTTTTCATCATAGTGCTTTTACCAATGCATAAAATGCATGGAGAAGTCATTTCGAATGACTGGTCTTCAGTGTTGTGAGAACGATGACTGGTTAAAGTTTTTGGTGGTTTCTTGTTCAGTCCATAGGCCTACATCATGTGGCAAACCGGTGAGCATGTGGCTCTATTAGTATAGGAGATACCTGAAAACATATCACACTTTTCATCATAGTGCTTTTACCAATGCATAAAATGCATGGAGAAGTCATTTCGAATGACTGGTCCTCAGTGTTGTGAGAACGATGACTGGTTAAAATTTTTGGTGGTTTCTTGTTCAGTCCATAGGCCTACATCATGTGGCAAACCGGTGAGCATGTGGCTCTATTAGTATAGGAGATACCTGAAAACATCACACTTTTCATCATAGTGCTTTTACCAATGCATAAAATGCATGGAGAAGTCATTTCGAATGACTGGTCCTCAGTGTTGTGAGAACGATGACTGGTTAAAATTTTTGGTGGTTTCTTGTTCAGTCCATAGGCCTACATCATGTGGCAAACCGGTGAGCATGTGGCTCTATTAGTATAGGAGATACCTGAAAACATATCACACTTTTCATCATAGTGCTTTTACCAATGCATAAAATGCATGGAGAAGTCATTTCGAATGACTGGTCCTCAGTGTTGTGAGAACGATGACTGGTTAAAATTTTTGGTGGTTTCTTGTTCAGTCCATAGGCCTACATCATGTGGCAAACCGGTGAGCATGTGGCTCTATTAGTATAGGAGATACCTGAAAACATATCACACTTTTCATCATAGTGCTTTTACCAATGCATAAAATGCATGGAGAAGTCATTTCGAATGACTGGTCCTCAATGTTGTGAGAACGATGACTGGTTAAAATTTTTGGTGGTTTCTTGTTCAGTCCATAGGCCTACATCATGTGGCAAACCGGTGAGCATGTGGCTCTATTAGTATAGGAGATACCTGAAAACATATCACACTTTTCATCATAGTGCTTTTACCAATGCATAAAAAGCATGGAGAAGTCATTTCGAATGACTGGTCCTCAGTGTTGTGAGAACGATGACTGGTTAATATTTTTGGTGGTTTCTTGTGCAGTCCATAGGCCTACATCATGTGGCAAACCGGTGAGCATGTGGCTCTATTAGTATAGGAGAT
The DNA here is from genome assembly GCF_032444005.1 of Ranitomeya imitator. NCBI lineage: Eukaryota > Metazoa > Chordata > Amphibia > Anura > Dendrobatidae > Ranitomeya > Ranitomeya imitator. Next base: position 14,737 of record NW_027193818.1, read on the forward strand.
ACCTGAAAACATATCACACTTTTCATCATAGTGCTTTTACCAATGCATAAAATGCATGGAGAAGTCATTTCGAATGACTGGTCCTCAGTGTTGTGAGAACGATGACTGGTTAAAATTTTTGGTGGTTTCTTGTTCAGTCCATAGGCCTACATCATGTGGCAAACCGGTGAGCATGTGGCTCTATTAGTATAGGAGATACCTGAAAACATATCACATCATAGTGCTTTTACCAATGCATAAAATGCATGGAGAAGTCATTTCGAATGACTGGTCCTCAGTGTTGTGAGAACAATGACTGGTTAAAATTTTTGGTGGTTTCTTGTTCAGTCCATAGGCCTACATCATGTGGCAAACCGGTGAGCATGTGGCTCTATTAGTATAGGAGATACCTGAAAACATATCACACTTTTCATCATAGTGCTTTTACCAATGCATAAAATGCATGGAGAAGTCATTTCGAATGACTGGTCCTCAGTGTTGTGAGAACGATGACTGGTTAAAATTTTTGGAGGTTTCTTGATCAAGTCCATAGGCCTACATCATGTGGCAAACCGGTGAGCATGTGGCTCTATTAGTATAGGAGATACCTGAAAACATATCACACTTTTCATCATAGTGCTTTTACCAATGCATAAAATGCATGGAGAAGTCATTTCGAATGACTGGTCCTCAGTGTTGTGAGAACGATGACTGGTTAAAATTTTTGGTGGTTTCTTGTTCAGTCCATAGGCCTACATCATGTGGCAAACCGGTGAGCATGTGGCTCTATTAGTATAGGAGATACCTGAAAACATATCACACTTTTCATCATAGTGCTTTTACCAATGCATAAAATGCATGGAGAAGTCATTTCGAATGACTGGTCCTCAGTGTTGTGAGAACGATGACTGGTTAAAATTTTTGGTGGTTTCTTGTTCAGTCCATAGGCCTACATCATGTGGCAAACCGGTGAGCATGTGGCTCTATTAGTATAGGAGATACCTGAAAACATATCACACTTTTCATCATAGTGCTTTTACCAATGCATAAAATGCATGGAGAAGTCATTTCGAATGACTGGTCTTCAATGTTGTGAGAACGATGACTGGTTAAAGTTTTTGGTGGTTTCTTGTTCAGTCCATAGGCCTACATCATGTGGCAAACCGGTGAGCATGTGGCTCTATTAGTATAGGAGATACCTGAAAACATATCACACTTTTCATCATAGTGCTTTTACCAATGCATAAAATGCATGGAGAAGTCATTTCGAATGATTGGTCCTCAGTGTTGTGAGAACGATGACTGGTTAAAATTTTTGGTGGTTTCTTGTTCAGTCCATAGGCCTACATCATGTGGCAAACCGGTGAGCATGTGGCTCTATTAGTATAGGAGATACCTGAAAACATCACACTTTTCATCATAGTGCTTTTACCAATGCATAAAATGCATGGAGAAGTCATTTCGAATGACTGGTCCTCAGTGTTGTGAGAACGATGACTGGTTAAAATTTTTGGTGGTTTCTTGTTCAGTCCATAGGCCTACATCATGTGGCAAACCGGTGAGCATGTGGCTCTATTAGTATAGGAGATACCTGAAAACATATCACATCATAGTGCTTTTACCAATGCATAAAATGCATGGAGAAGTCATTTCGAATGACTGGTCCTCAGTGTTGTGAGAACAATGACTGGTTAAAATTTTTGGTGGTTTCTTGTTCAGTCCATAGGCCTACATCATGTGGCAAACCGGTGAGCATGTGGCTCTATTAGTATAGGAGATACCTGAAAACATATCACACTTTTCATCATAGTGCTTTTACCAATGCATAAAATGCATGGAGAAGTCATTTCGAATGACTGGTCCTCAATGTTGTGAGAACGATGACTGGTTAAAATTTTTGGTGGTTTCTTGTTCAGTCCATAGGCCTACATCATGTGGCAAACCGGTGAGCATGTGGCTCTATTAGTATAGGAGATACATGAAAACATATCACACTTTTCATCATAGTGCTTTTACCAATGCATAAAATGCATGGAGAAGTCATTTCGAATGACTGGTCCTCAGTGTTGTGAGAACGATGACTGGTTAAAATTTTTGGTGGTTTCTTGTTCAGTCCATAGGCCTACATCATGTGGCAAACCGGTGAGCATGTGGCTCTATTAGTATAGGAGATACCTGAAAACATATCACACTTTTCATCATAGTGCTTTTACCAATGCATAAAAAGCATGGAGAAGTCATTTCGAATGACTGGTCCTCAGTGTTGTGAGAACGATGACTGGTTAATATTTTTGGTGGTTTCTTGTTCAGTCCATAGGCCTACATCATGTGGCAAACCGGTGAGCATGTGGCTCTATTAGTATAGGAGATACCTGAAAACATATCACACTTTTCATCATAGTGCTTTTACCAATGCATAAAATGCATGGAGAAGTCATTTCGAATGACTGGTCCTCAGTGTTGTGAGAACGATGACTGGTTAAAATTTTTGGTGGTTTCTTGTTCAGTCCATAGGCCTACATCATGTGGCAAACCGGTGAGCATGTGGCTCTATTAGTATAGGAGATACCTGAAAACATATCACATCATAGTGCTTTTACCAATGCATAAAATGCATGGAGAAGTCATTTCGAATGACTGGTCCTCAGTGTTGTGAGAACAATGACTGGTTAAAATTTTTGGTGGTTTCTTGTTCAGTCCATAGGCCTACATCATGTGGCAAACCGGTGAGCATGTGGCTCTATTAGTATAGGAGATACCTGAAAACATATCACACTTTTCATCATAGTGCTTTTACCAATGCATAAAATGCATGGAGAAGTCATTTCGAATGACTGGTCCTCAGTGTTGTGAGAACGATGACTGGTTAAAATTTTTGGTGGTTTCTTGTTCAGTCCATAGGCCTACATCATGTGGCAAACCGTTGAGCATGTGGCTCTATTAGTATAGGAGATACCTGAAAACATATCACACTTTTCATCATAGTGCTTTTACCAATGCATAAAATGCATGGAGAAGTCATTTCGAATGACTGGTCCTCAGTGTTGTGAGAACGATGACTGGTTAAAATTTTTGGAGGTTTCTTGATCAAGTCCATAGGCCTACATCATGTGGCAAACCGGTGAGCATGTGGCTCTATTAGTATAGGAGATACCTGAAAACATATCACACTTTTCATCATAGTGCTTTTACCAATGCATAAAATGCATGGAGAAGTCATTTCGAATGACTGGTCCTCAGTGTTGTGAGAACGATGACTGGTTAAAATTTTTGGTGGTTTCTTGTTCAGTCCATAGGCCTACATCATGTGGCAAACCGGTGAGCATGTGGCTCTATTAGTATAGGAGATACCTGAAAACATATCACACTTTTCATCATAGTGCTTTTACCAATGCATAAAATGCATGGAGAAGTCATTTCGAATGACTGGTCCTCAGTGTTGTGAGAACGATGACTGGTTAAAATTTTTGGTGGTTTCTTGTTCAGTCCATAGGCCTACATCATGTGGCAAACCGGTGAGCATGTGGCTCTATTAGTATAGGAGATACCTGAAAACATATCACACTTTTCATCATAGTGCTTGTACCAATGCATAAAATGCATGGAGAAGTCATTTCGAATGACTGGTCCTCAATGTTGTGAGAACGATGACTGGTTAAAATTTTTGGTGGTTTCTTGTTCAGTCCATAGGCCTACATCATGTGGCAAACCGGTGAGCATGTGGCTCTATTAGTATAGGAGATACCTGAAAACATATCACACTTTTCATCATAGTGCTTTTACCAATGCGTAAAATGCATGGAGAAGTCATTTCGAATGACTGGTCTTCAGTGTTGTGAGAACGATGACTGGTTAAAGTTTTTGGTGGTTTCTTGTTCAGTCCATAGGCCTACATCATGTGGCAAACCGGTGAGCATGTGGCTCTATTAGTATAGGAGATACCTGAAAACATATCACACTTTTCATCATAGTGCTTTTACCAATGCATAAAATGCATGGAGAAGTCATTTCGAATGACTGGTCCTCAGTGTTGTGAGAACGATGACTGGTTAAAATTTTTGGTGGTTTCTTGTTCAGTCCATAGGCCTACATCATGTGGCAAACCGGTGAGCATGTGGCTCTATTAGTATAGGAGATACCTGAAAACATCACACTTTTCATCATAGTGCTTTTACCAATGCATAAAATGCATGGAGAAGTCATTTCGAATGACTGGTCCTCAGTGTTGTGAGAACGATGACTGGTTAAAATTTTTGGTGGTTTCTTGTTCAGTCCATAGGCCTACATCATGTGGCAAACCGGTGAGCATGTGGCTCTATTAGTATAGGAGATACCTGAAAACATATCACACTTTTCATCATAGTGCTTTTACCAATGCATAAAATGCATGGAGAAGTCATTTCGAATGACTGGTCCTCAGTGTTGTGAGAACGATGACTGGTTAAAATTTTTGGTGGTTTCTTGTTCAGTCCATAGGCCTACATCATGTGGCAAACCGGTGAGCATGTGGCTCTATTAGTATAGGAGATACCTGAAAACATATCACACTTTTCATCATAGTGCTTTTACCAATGCATAAAATGCATGGAGAAGTCATTTCGAATGACTGGTCCTCAATGTTGTGAGAACGATGACTGGTTAAAATTTTTGGTGGTTTCTTGTTCAGTCCATAGGCCTACATCATGTGGCAAACCGGTGAGCATGTGGCTCTATTAGTATAGGAGATACATGAAGACATATCACACTTTTCATCATAGTGCTTTTACCAATGCATAAAATGCATGGAGAAGTCATTTCGAATGACTGGTCCTCAGTGTTGTGAGAACGATGACTGGTTAAAATTTTTGGTGGTTTCTTGTTCAGTCCATAGGCCTACATCATGTGGCAAACCGGTGAGCATGTGGCTCTATTAGTATAGGAGATACCTGAAAACATATCACACTTTTCATCATAGTGCTTTTACCAATGCATAAAAAGCATGGAGAAGTCATTTCGAATGACTGGTCCTCAGTGTTGTGAGAACGATGACTGGTTAATATTTTTGGTGGTTTCTTGTGCAGTCCATAGGCCTACATCATGTGGCAAACCGGTGAGCATGTGGCTCTATTAGTATAGGAGATACCTGAAAACATATCACACTTTTCATCATAGTGCTTTTACCAATGCATAAAATGCATGGAGAAGTCATTTCGAATGACTGGTCCTCAGTGTTGTGAGAACGATGACTGGTTAAAATTTTTGGTGGTTTCTTGTTCAGTCCATAGGCCTACATCATGTGGCAAACCGGTGAGCATGTGGCTCTATTAGTATAGGAGATACCTGAAAACATATCACATCATAGTGCTTTTACCAATGCATAAAATGCATGGAGAAGTCATTTCGAATGACTGGTCCTCAGTGTTGTGAGAACAATGACTGGTTAAAATTTTTGGTGGTTTCTTGTTCAGTCCATAGGCCTACATCATGTGGCAAACCGGTGAGCATGTGGCTCTATTAGTATAGGAGATACCTGAAAACATATCACACTTTTCATCATAGTGCTTTTACCAATGCATAAAATGCATGGAGAAGTCATTTCGAATGACTGGTCCTCAGTGTTGTGAGAACGATGACTGGTTAAAATTTTTGGAGGTTTCTTGATCAAGTCCATAGGCCTACATCATGTGGCAAACCGGTGAGCATGTGGCTCTATTAGTATAGGAGATACCTGAAAACATATCACACTTTTCATCATAGTGCTTTTACCAATGCATAAAATGCATGGAGAAGTCATTTCGAATGACTGGTCCTCAGTGTTGTGAGAACGATGACTGGTTAAAATTTTTGGTGGTTTCTTGTTCAGTCCATAGGCCTACATCATGTGGCAAACCGGTGAGCATGTGGCTCTATTAGTATAGGAGATACCTGAAAACATATCACACTTTTCATCATAGTGCTTTTACCAATGCATAAAATGCATGGAGAAGTCATTTCGAATGACTGGTCCTCAGTGTTGTGAGAACGATGACTGGTTAAAATTTTTGGTGGTTTCTTGTTCAGTCCATAGGCCTACATCATGTGGCAAACCGGTGAGCATGTGGCTCTATTAGTATAGGAGATACCTGAAAACATATCACACTTTTCATCATAGTGCTTTTACCAATGCATAAAATGCATGGAGAAGTCATTTCGAATGACTGGTCTTCAATGTTGTGAGAACAATGACTGGTTAAAGTTTTTGGTGGTTTCTTGTTCAGTCCATAGGCCTACATCATGTGGCAAACCGGTGAGCATGTGGCTCTATTAGTATAGGAGATACCTGAAAACATATCACACTTTTCATCATAGTGCTTTTACCAATGCATAAAATGCATGGAGAAGTCATTTCGAATGATTGGTCCTCAGTGTTGTGAGAACGATGACTGGTTAAAATTTTTGGTGGTTTCTTGTTCAGTCCATAGGCCTACATCATGTGGCAAACCGGTGAGCATGTGGCTCTATTAGTATAGGAGATACCTGAAAACATCACACTTTTCATCATAGTGCTTTTACCAATGCATAAAATGCATGGAGAAGTCATTTCGAATGACTGGTCCTCAGTGTTGTGAGAACGATGACTGGTTAAAATTTTTGGTGGTTTCTTGTTCAGTCCATAGGCCTACATCATGTGGCAAACCGGTGAGCATGTGGCTCTATTAGTATAGGAGATACCTGAAAACATATCACATCATAGTGCTTTTACCAATGCATAAAATGCATGGAGAAGTCATTTCGAATGACTGGTCCTCAGTGTTGTGAGAACAATGACTGGTTAAAATTTTTGGTGGTTTCTTGTTCAGTCCATAGGCCTACATCATGTGGCAAACCGGTGAGCATGTGGCTCTATTAGTATAGGAGATACCTGAAAACATATCACACTTTTCATCATAGTGCTTTTACCAATGCATAAAATGCATGGAGAAGTCATTTCGAATGACTGGTCCTCAATGTTGTGAGAACGATGACTGGTTAAAATTTTTGGTGGTTTCTTGTTCAGTCCATAGGCCTACATCATGTGGCAAACCGGTGAGCATGTGGCTCTATTAGTATAGGAGATACATGAAAACATATCACACTTTTCATCATAGTGCTTTTACCAATGCATAAAATGCATGGAGAAGTCATTTCGAATGACTGGTCCTCAGTGTTGTGAGAACGATGACTGGTTAAAATTTTTGATGGTTTCTTGTTCAGTCCATAGGCCTACATCATGTGGCAAACCGGTGAGCATGTGGCTCTATTAGTATAGGAGATACCTGAAAACATATCACACTTTTCATCATAGTGCTTTTACCAATGCATAAAAAGCATGGAGAAGTCATTTCGAATGACTGGTCCTCAGTGTTGTGAGAACGATGACTGGTTAATATTTTTGGTGGTTTCTTGTGCAGTCCATAGGCCTACATCATGTGGCAAACCGGTGAGCATGTGGCTCTATTAGTATAGGAGATACCTGAAAACATATCACACTTTTCATCATAGTGCTTTTACCAATGCATAAAATGCATGGAGAAGTCATTTCGAATGACTGGTCCTCAGTGTTGTGAGAACGATGACTGGTTAAAATTTTTGGTGGTTTCTTGTTCAGTCCATAGGCCTACATCATGTGGCAAACCGGTGAGCATGTGGCTCTATTAGTATAGGAGATACCTGAAAACATATCACATCATAGTGCTTTTACCAATGCATAAAATGCATGGAGAAGTCATTTCGAATGACTGGTCCTCAGTGTTGTGAGAACAATGACTGGTTAAAATTTTTGGTGGTTTCTTGTTCAGTCCATAGGCCTACATCATGTGGCAAACCGGTGAGCATGTGGCTCTATTAGTATAGGAGATACCTGAAAACATATCACACTTTTCATCATAGTGCTTTTACCAATGCATAAAATGCATGGAGAAGTCATTTCGAATGACTGGTCCTCAGTGTTGTGAGAACGATGACTGGTTAAAATTTTTGGTGGTTTCTTGTTCAGTCCATAGGCCTACATCATGTGGCAAACCGTTGAGCATGTGGCTCTATTAGTATATGAGATACCTGAAAACATATCACACTTTTCATCATAGTGCTTTTACCAATGCATAAAATGCATGGAGAAGTCATTTCGAATGACTGGTCCTCAGTGTTGTGAGAACGATGACTGGTTAAAATTTTTGGAGGTTTCTTGATCAAGTCCATAGGCCTACATCATGTGGCAAACCGGTGAGCATGTGGCTCTATTAGTATAGGAGATACCTGAAAACATATCACACTTTTCATCATAGTGCTTTTACCAATGCATAAAATGCATGGAGAAGTCATTTCGAATGACTGGTCCTCAGTGTTGTGAGAACGATGACTGGTTAAAATTTTTGGTGGTTTCTTGTTCAGTCCATAGGCCTACATCATGTGGCAAACCGGTGAGCATGTGGCTCTATTAGTATAGGAGATACCTGAAAACATATCACACTTTTCATCATAGTGCTTTTACCAATGCATAAAATGCATGGAGAAGTCATTTCGAATGACTGGTCCTCAGTGTTGTGAGAACGATGACCGGTTAAAATTTTTGGTGGTTTCTTGTTCAGTCCATAGGCCTACATCATGTGGCAAACCGGTGAGCATGTGGCTCTATTAGTATAGGAGATACCTGAAAACATATCACACTTTTCATCATAGTGCTTGTACCAATGCATAAAATGCATGGAGAAGTCATTTCGAATGACTGGTCCTCAGTGTTGTGAGAACGATGACTGGTTAAAATTTTTGGTGGTTTCTTGTTCAGTCCATAGGCCTACATCATGTGGCAAACCGGTGAGCATGTGGCTCTATTAGTATAGGAGATACCTGAAAACATATCACACTTTTCATCATAGTGCTTTTACCAATGCATAAAATGCATGGAGAAGTCATTTCGAATGACTGGTCTTCAGTGTTGTGAGAACGATGACTGGTTAAAGTTTTTGGTGGTTTCTTGTTCAGTCCATAGGCCTACATCATGTGGCAAACCGGTGAGCATGTGGCTCTATTAGTATAGGAGATACCTGAAAACATATCACACTTTTCATCATAGTGCTTTTACCAATGCATAAAATGCATGGAGAAGTCATTTCGAATGACTGGTCCTCAGTGTTGTGAGAACGATGACTGGTTAAAATTTTTGGTGGTTTCTTGTTCAGTCCATAGGCCTACATCATGTGGCAAACCGGTGAGCATGTGGCTCTATTAGTATAGGAGATACCTGAAAACATCACACTTTTCATCATAGTGCTTTTACCAATGCATAAAATGCATGGAGAAGTCATTTCGAATGACTGGTCCTCAGTGTTGTGAGAACGATGACTGGTTAAAATTTTTGGTGGTTTCTTGTTCAGTCCATAGGCCTACATCATGTGGCAAACCGGTGAGCATGTGGCTCTATTAGTATAGGAGATACCTGAAAACATATCACACTTTTCATCATAGTGCTTTTATCAATGCATAAAATGCATGGAGAAGTCATTTCGAATGACTGGTCCTCAGTGTTGTGAGAACGATGACTGGTTAAAATTTTTGGTGGTTTCTTGTTCAGTCCATAGGCCTACATCATGTGGCAAACCGGTGAGCATGTGGCTCTATTAGTATAGGAGATACCTGAAAACATATCACACTTTTCATCATAGTGCTTTTACCAATGCATAAAATGCATGGAGAAGTCATTTCGAATGACTGGTCCTCAATGTTGTGAGAACGATGACTGGTTAAAATTTTTGGTGGTTTCTTGTTCAGTCCATAGGCCTACATCATGTGGCAAACCGGTGAGCATGTGGCTCTATTAGTATAGGAGATACATGAAGACATATCACACTTTTCATCATAGTGCTTTTACCAATGCATAAAATGCATGGAGAAGTCATTTCGAATGACTGGTCCTCAGTGTTGTGAGAACGATGACTGGTTAAAATTTTTGGTGGTTTCTTGTTCAGTCCATAGGCCTACATCATGTGGCAAACCGGTGAGCATGTGGCTCTATTAGTATAGGAGATACCTGAAAACATATCACACTTTTCATCATAGTGCTTTTACCAATGCATAAAAAGCATGGAGAAGTCATTTCGAATGACTGGTCCTCAGTGTTGTGAGAACGATGACTGGTTAATATTTTTGGTGGTTTCTTGTGCAGTCCATAGGCCTACATCATGTGGCAAACCGGTGAGCATGTGGCTCTATTAGTATAGGAGATACCTGAAAACATATCACACTTTTCATCATAGTGCTTTTACCAATGCATAAAATGCATGGAGAAGTCATTTCGAATGACTGGTCCTCAGTAGGGTTGAGCGAAACGGGTCGAACATTTTCAAAAGTCGCTGACTTTTGGCTAAGTCGGGGTTTCATGAAACCCGATCCGACCCCTGTGCGGGGTCGGCCATGCGGTACGCGACTTTCGCGCCAAAGTCGCGTTTCAATGACGCGAAAAGCGCCATTTCTCAGCCAATGAAGGTAAACGCAGAGTGTGGGCAGCGTGATGACATAGGTCCTGGTCCCCACCATCTTAGAGAAGGGCATTGCAGTGATTGGCTTGCTGTCTGCGACGTCACAGGGGCTATAAAGAGGCGTTCCCGCCGACCGCCATCTTACTGCTGCTGATCTGAGCTTAGGGAGAGGTTGCTGCCGCTTTGTCAGAAGCAGGGATAGCGTTAGGCAGGGTCCATTAACCACAAAACCGCTTGTGCTGCAGCGATTTGCACTGTCCAACACCACCCTCGGTGTGCAGGGACAGTGGAAGTTTTTTTTTTTTTTTTTTTCCCCTCAGCGCTGTAGCTCATTGGGCTGCCCTAGAAGGCTCCCTGATAGCTGCATTGCTGTGTGTACGCCGCTGTGCAAACCAACTGCTTTTTTCAAAGCACAAATCCTCTTGTTCCTTCCTTTCTGCACAGCTATCTTTTTTGTTTGTCCACACTTTTTATTTCATTTGTGCATCAGTCCACTCCTTATTGCTGCCTGCCATACCTGGCTGAGATTACTGCAGGCAGGGAGATAGTAGCTGCCTGCCATACCTGGCTGAGATTACTGCAGGCAGGGAGATAGTAATTGTAGGACATTCCCTGTTTTTTTTTTTTTTTTTTTTTTGGTGGGAGATTAAGATTGGCAATTTGGCATTTCTGCTAGAGTGCCATCCCTGTGTGTGCCATCTCTCTCACATAGTGGGCCATAGAAAGCCTTTTCATTTTTCTGTATTTTTTTTTGTGGGGTGTATAAATTCTCCCTGATAAAAATACAGTGGGAGATTAATATTGGCCTTTGGGCTTGTGTGCCAGTCCTGAGTGTGCCATCTCTCTCACAAATAGTGGGCCATAGAAAGCCTATTTATTTTTTTTTTTGGTTTTATAAATTCTCCCTGAAAAAAAGGGAGATTAATATTGGCCTCTGGGCTTGTGTGCCAGTCCTGAGCGTGCCATCTGTGCCAGCCCTGAGCGTGCCATCTCTCTCACAAATAGTGGGCCATAGAAAGCCTATTTAATTTTTTTTTTTGTTTTATAAATTTTCCCTGAAAAAAGGGAGATTAATATTGGCCTCTGGGCTTGTGTGCCAGTTGTGAGCGTGCCATCTGTGCCAGTCCTGAGCGTGCCATCTCTCTCACAAATAGTGGGCCATAGAAAGCCTATTTAAATATTTTTTTGGTTTTATAAATTCTCCCAGAAAAAAAGGGAGATTAATATTAGCCTCTGGGCTTGTGTGCCAGTCCTGAGCGTGCCATCTGTGCCAGCCAGCCCTGAGCGTGCCATCTCTCTCACAAATAGTGGGCCATAGAAAGCCTATTTAATTTTTTTTTTTGTTTTATCAATTTTCCCTGAAAAAAGGGAGATTAATATTGGCCTCTGGGCTTGTGTGCCAGTTGTGAGCGTGCCATCTGTGCCAGTCCTGAGCGTGCCATCTCTCTCACAAATAGTGGGCCATAGAAAGCCTATTTAAATATTTTTTTGGTTTTATAAATTCTCCCAGAAAAAAAGGGAGATTAATATTGGCCTCTGGGCTTGTGTGCCAGTCCTGAGCGTGCCATCTGTGCCAGCCAGCCCTGAGCGTGCCATCTCTCTCACAAATAGTGGGCCATAGAAAGCCTATTTAATTTTTTTTTTTGTTTTATCAATTTTCCCTGAAAAAAGGGAGATTAATATTGGCCTCTGGGCTTGTGTGCCAGTTGTGAGCGTGCCATCTGTGCCAGTCCTGAGCGTGCCATCTCTCTCACAAATAGTGGGCCATAGAAAGCCTATTTAAATATTTTTTTGGTTTTATAAATTCTCCCAGAAAAAAAGGGAGATTAATATTGGCCTCTGGGCTTCTGTGCCAGTCCTGAGCGTGCCATCTGTGCCAGTCCTGAGCGTCCCATCTCTCTCACAAATAGTGGGCCATAGAAAGCCTATTTTATTTTTTTTTTGGGTTTTAGAAATTCTCCCTGAAAAAAGGGAGATTAATATTGGCCTCTGGGCTTGTGTGCCAGTTGTGAGCGTGCCATCTGTGCCAGTCCTGAGCGTGCCATCTCTCTCACAAATAGTGGGCCATAGAAAGCCTATTTAAATATTTTTTTGGTTTTATAAATTCTCCCAGAAAAAAAGGGAGATTAATATTGGCCTCTGGGCTTCTGTGCCAGTCCTGAGCGTGCCATCTGTGCCAGTCCTGAGCGTGCCATCTCTCTCACAAATAGTGGGCCATAGAAAGCCTATTTTATTTTTTTTTTGGGTTTCAGAAATTCTCCCTGAAAAAAAAAAGGGAGATTAATATTGCCCTTTGGGCTTGTGTGCCAGTACTAAGCGTTCCATCTCTCTCTCTCTCTCAGTCAGTGGGCCATAGAACGCCTATTTTTGGTTTTATTTGTTTTCTAAATTCTCCCTGAAAAAATCATTTTATTTTATTTGGTTTCTAAATTCTTCCTGATAAAATCATATTTTTTTTATTATTTTTTTTTCTAAAGTCTCCCTGAAAAAAAAAAAAAAAAACAGTGGGAGATTAATATTGGCCTTTCTGCTTGTGTGCCAGTCTTGACTCCTGGGTGCGTCATCTCTCAGTCAGTGGGCCATAGAACGCCTATTTTTGGTTTTATTTGTTTTATAAATTCTCCCTGAAAAAATCATTTTATTTTATTTGGTTTCTAAATTCTTCCTGATAAAATCATATTTTTTTTATTATTTTTTTTTCTAAAGTCTCCCTGAAAAAAAAAAAAAAAAAACAACCAAAAAAAACAGTGGGAGATTAATATTGGCCTTTCTGCTTGTGTGCCAGTCTTGACTCCTGGGTGCGTCATCTCTCAGTCAGTGGGCCATAGAACGCCTATTTTTGGTTTTATTTGTTTTATAAATTCTCCCTGAAAAAATCATTTTATTTTATTTGGTTTCTAAATTCTTCCTGATAAAATCATATTTTTTTTATTATTTTTTTTTCTAAAGTCTCCCTGAAAAAAAAAAAAAAAAAAACAACCAAAAAAAACAGTGGGAGATTAATATTGGCCTTTCTGCTTGTGTGCCAGTCTTGACTCCTGGGTGTGCCATCTCTCTCTCTCTCTCTCTCTCTCTCTCTCTCTCTCTCTCTCTCTCCAATTGTGGTCCATAGAAAGCCTATATTTTTTTTCCTTGATTTGGGTTCTAAAATCTACCAGAGAAAATAACTACATCAATCATTGGTAGAAAAATATTGGCCTCTGGGTTTGTGTGCCACTCCTGACTCCTGTGTGCGTCATCTCTCAGTCAGTGGGCCATAGAACGCCTATTTTTGTTTTTATTTGTTTTATAAATTCTCCCTGAAAAAATCATTTTATTTTATTTGGTTTCTAAATTCTTCCTGATAAAATCATATTTTTTTTATTATTTTTTTTTCTAAAGTCTCCCTGAAAAAAAAAAAAAAAAAAAAAAAAAAAAAAAAAACAGTGGGAGATTAATATTGGCCTTTCTGCTTGTGTGCCAGTCTTGACTCCTGGGTGTGCCATCTCTCTCTCTCTCTCTCTCCAATTGTGGTCCATAGAAAGCCTACATTTTTTTCCCTTGATTTGGGTTCCAAAATCTACCAGAGAAAATAACTCCATCAATCATTGGTAGAAAAATATTGGCCTCTGGGCTTGTGTGCCACTCCTGATTCCTGTGTGCGTCATCTCTCACTCAGTGGCCCATAGAAAGCATATAGTTTGTTACATTTGTTTTCTAAATTCTCCCTGCAAAAATCTATTTTTTTTTTTTGGGGGGGGTTTCTAAAGTGTTCCTGAAAAAAATAAAAATAAAAAAAAAATAATAGTGTGACATTAATATTAACATTTGTGCTTCAGTGACAGTCCTGCGTGTGGGGCATCTCTCTAATTTGCAGCCACCAAAAAAAGAGTGTGTAACATTGGGCCTGATTTTCGCTGTGGTCTCACCAACCTGTAAAGGGGTAGCTAAATCATACTGAAGTTATAGCTCACCGTGTAAGTTGTGTGACTGCAACAAATAACGTTAGTTTGGTTACGTTTTTAAAACAATGAGGAAGTCTAGTGGAAGAGGTCGTGGCCGGGGGCGTTCATTGTCAGCTGGTAATGAGGGTAGTGGTAGTGGTGGAGCATCAGGTGGTCGTGGGGGAAAAAATATTGCACCTAAGTCTGGAGCTGTGGAGCCAGGTTCGTCGTCCGGCTACACAAGGCCTCGAACGCTCCCTTTTCTGGGATTAGGAAAACCGCTTTTAAAGCCGGAGCAGCAAGAGCAAGTTTTGGCTTATCTTGCTGACTCAGCCTCTAGCTCTTTTGCCTCATCTCGTGAAACTGGTAAAAGTAAAAGCAGCGCGTCGTTAGTGGATGTTCACGGTCAGGGACAAGTCACTTCCTTGTCCTCTTCAGCAAAAACAACAACAGAGAAGAATGCAGCAGGCGACACAACGGGTTACTCCATGGAGCTCTTTACACATACCGTCCCTGGCTTAGAAAGTGAAGCAGTTAACAGTCCATGCCCATTACAAATTGAATCTGACATGGAGTGCACTGACGCACAGCCACAGCCAGACTACTATGCTGGTCCTTTGACTCAGACCACAACATTGCCCTCGCAGGGTGGCCCTCGCAGGGTGCTGATCAAGAATCAGACCCTGATGAGACTATGTTGCCCCATCACGAACGCTATACCACCGAACGACACGGTGACACAGACGAAGTTGCGCAGGAGGTACAAGAAGAGTTATTAGATGACCCAGTTCTTGACCCCGATTGGCAGCCATTGGGGGAACAGGGTGCAGGCGGCAGCAGTTCTGAAGCAGAGGAGGAGGAGGGGCCGCAGCAGGCATCAACATCGCCACAGGTTCCATCTGCCGGGCCCGTATCTTGCCCAAAACGCGTGGCAAAGCCAAAACCTGGTGGAGGACAGCGTGGCCATCCGGTTAAAGCTCAGTCTGCAATGCCTGAAAAGGTATCCGATGCTAGAAAGAGTTGCAGTCTGGCATTTTTTTAAACAACATCCAATTGATCAGCGCAAAGTCATCTGTCAAAAATGTTCTACTTCCTTAAGCAGAGGTCAGAATCTGAAAAGTCTCAATACTAGTTGCATGCATAGACATTTAACCACCATGCATTTGAAAGCTTGGACTAACTACCAAACGTCCCTTAAGGTTGTTGCACCCTCGGCCAATGAAGCTAGTCATCAACGCAACATCCCTTCCGGCAGTGTAGGACCACCATTAGCGCACCACCTGCTGTATCTGTGCAGGTATCTTTGCCAGGCCAAAGCAGTCAGGGTCAGGGAATCACCAGTTTCGTAGTAGGAAACACTGCATCTAGGGCACCGGCGGCAACAATACCATCTCCCACCGTCTCTCAGTCTGCCATGTCCACCGGCACCCCCGCTAGTTCCACGATCTCCAGCTCTCCAGTCCAGCTCACCCTACATGAGACTATGGTTAGAAAAAGGAAATACTTAGCCTCGCATCCGCGTACACAGGGTTTGAACGCCCACATAGCTAGACTAATCTCGTTAGAGATGATGCCCTACCGGTTAGTTGAAAGCGAAGCTTTCAAAGACCTGATGGACTACGCTGTACCACGCTACGAGCTACCCAGTCGACACTTTTTTTTCCAGAAAAGCCATCCCAGCCGCTCCACCAGCATGTTAAAGAGCGCATCGTCCATGCACTCAGGCAATCTGTGAGCACAAAGGTGCACCTGACAACAGATGCATGGACCAGTAGGCATGGCCAGGGACGTTACGTGTCCATCACGGCACACTGGTAAATGTGGTGGATTCAGGGTCCACAGGGGACAGCAAGTTTGGGACAGTTCTGCCTAGCCCACGGTCTAGTAAACAGTTGTCTGTAGCCGTTCGCACCCCCTCCTCCTCCTCCTCCTCGTCCTCCTGCAGAAGCAAGAGCTCGTCCACAGACCGCAGTCGCACAAACACTCCATCCGCACCTGCCACTGTTGCACACCAGGTCTCCCATTATGGGGCAGCTACTGGCATACGTCAGCAGGCTGTATTGGCTATGAAGTGTTTGGGCGACAATAGACACACCGCGGAAGTTCTGTCCGAGTTCTTGCAGCAAGAAACGCAGTCGTGGCTGGGCACTGTAGATCTTGAGGCAGGCAAGGTAGTGAGTGATAACGGAAGGAATTTCATGGCTGCCATCTCCCTTTCCCAACTGAAACACATTCCTTGCCTGGCTCACACCTTAAACCTGGTGGTGCAGTGCTTCCTGAAAAGTTATCCGGGGTTATCCGACCTGCTCCTCAAAGTGCGTGGACTTTGCGCACATATCCGCCGTTCGCCTGTACACTCCAGCCGTATGCAGACCTATCAGCGTTCTTTGAACCTTCCCCAGCATCGCCTAATCATAGACGTTGCAACAAGGTGGAACTCAACACTGCACATGCTTCAGAGACTGTGCGAACAGAGGCGGGCTGTTATGTTTTTGTGGGAGGATACACATACACGGGCAGGCAGTAGGATGCAGACATGGAGTTGTCAGGTGTGCAGTGGTCGAAGATTCAAGACATGGTGTCAAGTCCTTCAGTGTTTTGAGGAATGCACACGGCTGGTTAGTGCAGACAACGCCATAATAAGCATGAGCATCCCCCTAATGCGTCTGCTGATGCAAAGTTTGACGCACATAAAGGATCAGGGCGTCTGCACCAGAGAAGAGGAAAGCCTTGATGACAGTCAGCGATTGTCTGGTCAGGGCAGTGTACATGACGAGGTACCGGGCGAAGAGGAGGTGGAGGATGAGGAGGATGATGGGGATGAGTATATTTTAATGAGGAAGCTTTCCCGGGGGCACGGGAAATTGGTGGCGTGGCAAGGCCGGGTTCTGGTTTTTTGAGGGACACAAGTGACGTAGATTTGCCTGCAACTGCCCCTCAACCAAGCACAACCGCAGATTTGACAACGGGAACTTTGGCCCACATGGCGGATTATGCCTTGCGTATCCTCAAAAGGGACACACGCATTACAAAAATGATGAACGATGACCGATTACTGGTTGGCCTGCCTCTTGATCCTCGCTATAAAGGCAATTGCAAAATATTATGCCACATGAGAACTTGGAACTAATATTAGCAACAAAACAATCAACTCTTGTTGACCGTTTGCTTCTGGCATTCCCTGCACACAGCGCCCGTGATCGTTCTCACACGAGCTCCAGGGGCCAGCAGACCAGAGGTGTTAGAGGGGCAGAAATCAGAAGTGGCGTTGGACAGAGGGGTTTTCTGACCAGGTTGTGGAGTGATTTTTCTATGACCGCAGACAGGACAGGTACTGCAGCATCAATTCAAAGTGACAGGAGACAACATTTGTCCAGTATGGTTACAAACTATTTTTCATCCCTTATCGACGTTCTCCCTCAACCGTCATTCCCATTTGATACTGGGCATCCAAATTAGACACCTGGCCAGAATTGGCAGAATATGCATTGCAGGAGCTTGCTTGCCCGGCAGCTAGTGTCCTATCAGAAAGAGTATTCAGTGCTGCAGGTTCAATACTAACAGAAAAAAGGACTCGTCTGGCTACCCAAAATGTAGATGATCTAACCTTCATTAAAATGAACCACAACTGGATTTCAAAATCTTTTGCCCCACCCTGCCCGGCTGACACCTAGCTTTCCTATGAAAAGGTCTTGCCTGTGGACTATTCTGAATGACTTTTCCAATCTCGTAATTTTCTTCACCTGATTGTCCAGCATACGACATGTTTCCACCTCACGAAATGGCCAAACTCCCCACACGGGGCCGTGCTATCGCCACTTTGCGCTTGGACCCTTTGAGAGTGCTGTTTGTCTGAAGAGGTGGGTGTGGCCGCTTTTGGTCGACGGCACTGCCACTGGGTCCCTCATAGTACAATAAAGTGTCTCTGGCGGTGGTGGTGCGCACCCAACGTCAGACACACCGTTGTAATATGAGGGGCCCTGTGCCTGTACCGCCGGCCACAAGACAGTTCCCCCCCCCAGCTCAAACAGTGCTCTACCACTAGCAAAATTATCTCTCACAGCTTCACCAATGTGTAGTCTAGCCGCTGACATCCTTCAATGCCTGGCACTGACAATACCATTGTTTTGACATTTTTGTTATGTTAGGCCTTCGAAGCCTGTCTGCGGTCCCTTCTTTCTACAACTACTACACTGACCAGGCCACTGCTGGCCGTGTTACCCTGGAAACAATTTAAAAGTGCCTACAGTCAGCCCAATTTTGTTATGTTAGGCCTTCGAAGACTGTCTGCCGTCACTCCTTCCACTAGACTTCCACTGACCATACACTGCTGCCCATGTACCCCTGGAACCAATTTAAAGTGCCTACAGCCAGCCCAATTTGTTATGTTAGGCCTTCGAAGCCTGTCTGCGGTCACTCCTTCCACTAGACTTCCACTGACCAGACCACTGCTGCCCGTGTACCCCTGGAACCAATTTAAAAGTGCCTACAGCCAGCCCAAGTTTGTTATGTTAGGCCTTGGAAGCCTGTCTGCGGTCACTCCTTCCACTAGACTTCCACTGACCAGACCACTGCTGCCCGTGTACCCCTGGAACCAATTTAAAAGTGCCTACAGCCAGCCCAAGTTTGTTATGTTAGGCTTGGAAGCCTGTCTGCGGTCACTCCTTCCACTAGACTTCCACTGACCAGACCACTGCTGCCCGTGTACCCCTGGAACCAATTTAAAAGTGGCCTACAGCCAGCCCAAGTTTGTTATGTTAGGCCTTGGAAGCCTGTCTGCGGTCACTCCTTCCACTAGACTTCCACTGACCAGACCACTGCTGCCCGTGTACCCCTGGAACCAATTTAAAAGTGCCTACAGCCAGCCCAAGTTTGTTATGTTAGGCCTTGGAAGCCTGTCTGCGGTCACTCCTTCCACTAGACTTCCACTGACCAGACCACTGCTGCCGTGTACCCCTGGAACCAATTTAAAAGTGCCTACAGCCAGCCCAAGTTTGTTATGTTAGGCCTTCTAAGCCTGTCTGCGGTCCATTCTTTCAACTACTACTACACTGACCAGGTCACTGCTGCCCGTGTACCCCTGGAACCAATTTAAAATTGCCTACAGCCAGCCCAATTTTTTATTTAGGCCTTCGATGCCTGTCTGCGGTCCATTCTTTCAACTACTACTACACTGACCAGGTCACTGCTGTCCGTGTACCCCTGGAACCAATTTAAAAATTGCCTACAGCCATGTGTTATTATTTTAGGCCTTCGATGCCTGTCTGCGGTCACTCCTTCCACTAGGCCTCCACTGACCACACCACTGCTGTCCGTGTACCCCTGAACCAATTTAAAATTGCCTACAGCCAGCCCAATTTTTTTATTTTAGGCCTTCGATGCCTGTCTGCGGTCCATTCTTTCAACTACTACTACACTGACCAGGTCACTGCTGTCCGTGTACCCCTGTAACCAATTTAAAATTGCCTACAGCCATGTGTTATTATTTTAGGCATTCGATGCCTGTCTGCGGTCCATTTTTTCAACTACTACTACACTGACCAGGTCACTGCTGCCCGTGTACCCCTGGAACCAATTTAAAATTGCCTACAGCCATGTGTTATTATTTTAGGCCTTCGATGCCTGTCTGCGGTCACTCCTTCCACTAGGCCTCCACTGACCACACCACTGCTGCCCGTGTACCCCTGGAACCAATTAAAATTGCCTACAGCCAGCCCAATTTTTTTATTTTAGGCCTTCGATGCCTGTCTGCGGTCCATTCTTTCAACTACTACTACACTGACCAGGTCACTGCTGTCCGTGTACCCCTGGAACCAATTTAAAATTGCCTACAGCCATGTGTTATTATTTTAGGCCTTCGATGCCTGTCTGCGGTCACTCCTTCCACTAGGCTCCACTGACCACACCACTGCTGTCCGTGTACCCCTGGAACCAATTTAAAATTGCCTACAGCCATGTGTTATTATTTTAGGCCTTCGATGCCTGTCTGCGGTCACTCCTTCCACTAGGCCTCCACTGACCACACCACTGCTGTCCGTGTACCCCTGAACCCAATTTAAAATTGCCTACAGCATGTGTTATTATTTTAGGCCTTCGATGCCTGTCTGCGGTCACTCCTTCCACTAGGCCTCCACTGACCACACCACTGCTGCCCGTGTACCCCTGGAACCAATTAAAATTGCCTACAGCCAGCCCAATTTTTTTATTTTAGGCCTTCGATGCCTGTCTGCGGTCCATTCTTTCAACTACTACTACACTGACCAGGTCACTGCTGCCCGTGTACCCCTGGAACCAATTTAAAATTGCCTACAGCCATGTGTTATTATTTTAGGCCTTCGATGCCTGTCTGCGGTCACTCCTTCCACTAGGCCCTCCACTGACCACACCACTGCTGTCCGTGTACCCCTGGAACCAATTTAAAATTGCCTACAGCCATGTGTTATTATTTTAGGCCTTCGATGCCTGTCTGCGGTCCATTCTTTCAACTACTACTACACTGACCAGGGCACTGCTGGCCGTGTACCCCTGGAACCCAACATCAGAAAATATAAAAATAAGTATTTTGCTTATAAAAAAGAAAATACTGGTGAGATATCAAATGCAGACATTTTAACATTAAAAACAAACACACAACTCTAATCTGGTACAGTACTAAAAATGGCCACCAGCTACAATTACTTCTCCTGCAAGTAGTTAACTGAAAGTTTTTTTAAATTGAAAACACACATATGGCATCCACCGAGTGTTGTCCTGTCGCGTCTTCTTTATATTATTGCCGAGAAGATGCAAAATAATGAAAATAATAAAATCAATAATTACCAAATAATAGAGAAAGTCAACACCACATTGCAAATAAACATTCATTCCAAATAAAGAAGCAGGGCGCGTCCGAGGGTGAGTATATACCTAATAAGAATATAATCACCCTCGGACGCGCAATGCTTATTTCCAACAGCCTTCCTTCCTAAGAATCAGCCCTTCCGTCGTGTAGAGAGACGTTGTGTTACACTCCAAGGTGTTCCCCAGGTTGCCTTTCCTGAGCTTCGATCTTCGGCTCTCGTTTAGTAGTTCTTGGAAACTACTCTGCATTAGGCCTTCAAATTGGGTATGGGGTGTAGAGAGATGGTGTGTTCCACTCCAAGGTGTTCCCAGGTTGCCTTTCCTGAGCTTCGATCTTCCGGCTCTCGTTTAGTAGTTGTTGGAAACTACGCTGCATTAGGCCTTCAAATTGGGTATGGGGTGTAGCGAGAGGGTGTGTTACACTCCAAGGTGTTCCCCAGGTTGCCTTTCCTGAGCTTCGATCTTCCGGCTCTCGTTTAGTAGTTCTTGGAAACTACACTGCATTAGGCCTTCAAATTGGGTATGGGGTGTAGAGAGAGGGTGTGTTACACTCCAAGGTGTTCCCCAGGTTGCCTTTCCTGAGCTTCGATATTCCGGCTCTCGTTTAGTAGTTGTCGGAAACTACGCTGCATTAGGCCTACAAATTGGGTATGGGGCGTAGAGAGAGGGTGTGTTACACTCCAAGGTGTTCCCCAGGTTGCCTTTCCTGAGCTTCGATATTCCGGCTCTCGTTTAGTAGTTGTCGGAAACTACGCTGCATTAGGCCTACAAATTGGGTATGGGGTGTAGAGAGAGGGTGTGTTACACTCCAAGGTGTTCCCCAGGTTGCCTTTCCTGAGCTTCGATCTTCATGCTCTCGTTTAGTAGTTGTCGGAAACTACGCTGCATTAGGCCTACAAATTGGGTATGGGGTGTAGAGAGAGGGTTTGTTACACTCCAAGGTGTTCCCCAGGTTGCCTTTCCTGAGCTTCGATCTTCCGGCTCTCGTTTAGTAGTTGTTGGAAACTACGCTGCATTAGGCCTTCAAATTGGGTATGGGGTGTAGCGAGAGGGTGTGTTACACTCCAAGGTGTTCCCCAGGTTGCCTTTCCTGAGCTTCGATCTTCCGGCTCTCGTTTAGTAGTTCTTGGAAACTACACTGCATTAGGCCTTCAAATTGGGTATTGGGTGTAGAGAGAGGGTGTGTTACACTCTAAGGTGTTCCCCAGGTTTCCTTGCCATTGCTTCGGTCTTCCGACTCTCGTTTAGTAGTTGTAGAAAAGTACACTGCATTAGGCCATACAAAATGGGTATGGGGTGGAGAGAGATGGTGTGTTACACTCCAAGGTGTTCCCCAGGTGCCTTTCCTGAGCTTCTATCTTCAGGCTCTCATTAAATTGTGGTTAAATGGAACAACTGCATTTGGCGTACTAGTTGGTTTGGGGCCTACTATCGGTGTCTGCCACTCCTTGCTGTTCTCCTCCACTGAACAAAGCTGTGCCGCCTGTTTACTACGGTTGCCAATTTTGAACTGCATTTCGACTACTTACTGATTTGGCCCTACTCTCTGTGTCAGCCTCTCATTCCAGTTGTCCTCCACTGCAATGCCCCCTGGTTATTCCTGTGTTACCAATTTTGAACTGCATTTAGCCCACTTTCTTCTTTGGGCCTATATCTGTGTTTCCACTTCATCGTGCCCATTGCCCAGCCAGTGATAGATGAGTCTGCTGGTACATTGACCCATAACGCAACATTCCCCGTGCACGCTACACAACAACATTGTGACCCTGCTGAAAGTCAGGTTGCTCTTCCCGCATACCATACCACCTTACACGGGGACAAAGAGGAAGGTGCAGATGAAAGTGCAGGTTCCTTCATCAGGTGGGGGGAGGAATACTAGTTGGCGACGTCACTGGCACAGGGCCTCTCATAGTACGCAAAAGTGTTGCTGCCGGTGGGAGGCGCCCCCGCCGTGCAAACACACCGCTGTACTTTGAGGGGCCTGTGCCAGTGCCAATGCCAACGAGTGGGCCCCCCCTGCTTGCTCAGGTTCACAGCACTTGCAAAGTTGAAATACTTACCTCTCCCTGCTCCACTGCCGTGACGTGGTCCAGATTTCCTGGGCCCACTAATTACTTGAACCAGCCCTACCCCCCACAACTTTAGCCAAATGACCCCCAATTTCAAATGCCTTCCAATTATTATAAGGTAAATTACGCTTGACAGCTTCATTAAGAAGAATGGATGGTTTTGACATTAAAATGGCCACTCTAGGTGTTTTCCTGGCCCCCACTCACTGCCGACTATGCTGCCCCATTGACTTGCATTGGGTTTCGTGTTTCGGTCGATCCCGACTTTACGTCATAATCGGCCGATTTCACTCGACCCGACTTTGGACATAGTCGGGTTTCGCAAAACCCGGCTCGACTCTAAAAAGGTCAAGGTCGCTCAACTCTAGTCCTCAGTGTTGTGAGAACGATGACTGGTTAAAATTTTTGGGTGGTTTCTTGTTCAGTCCATAGGCCTACATCATGTGGCAAACCGGTGAGCATGTGGCTCTATTAGTATAGGAGATACCTGAAAACATATCACATCATAGTGCTTTTACCAATGCATAAAATGCATGGAGAAGTCATTTCGAATGACTGGTCCTCAGTGTTGTGAGAACAATGACTGGTTAAAATTTTTGGTGGTTTCTTGTTCAGTCCATAGGCCTACATCATGTGGCAAACCGGTGAGCATGTGGCTCTATGATATAGGAGATACCTGAAAACATATCACACTTTTCATCATAGTGCTTTTACCAATGCATAAATGCATGGAGAAGTCATTTCGAATGACTGGTCCTCAGTGTTGTGAGAACGATGACTGGTTAAAATTTTTTGGTGGTTTCTTGTTCAGTCCATAGGCCTACATCATGTGGCAAACCGTTGAGCATGTGGCTCTATTAGTATAGGAGATACCTGAAAACATATCACACTTTTCATCATAGTGCTTTTACCAATGCATAAAATGCATGGAGAAGTCATTTCGAATGACTGGTCCTCAGTGTTGTGAGATCGATGACTGGTTAAAATTTTTGGAGGTTTCTTGATCAAGTCCATAGGCCTAACATCATGTGGCAAACCGGTGAGCATGTGGCTCTATTAGTATAGGAGATACCTGAAAACATATCACACTTTTCATCATAGTGCTTTTACCAATGCATAAAATGCATGGAGAAGTCATTTCGAATGACTGGTCCTCAGTGTTGTGAGAACGATGACTGGTTAAAATTTTTGGTGGTTTCTTGTTCAGTCCATAGGCCTACATCATGTGGCAAACCGGTGAGCATGTGGCTCTATTAGTATAGGAGATACCTGAAAACATATCACACTTTCATCATAGTGCTGTTACCAATGCATAAAATGCATGGAGAAGTCATTTCGAATGACTGGTCCTCAGTGTTGTGAGAAACGATGACTGGTTAAAATTTTTGGTGGTTTCTTGTTCAGTCCATAGGCCTACATCATGTGGCAAACCGGTGAGCATGTGGCTCTATTAGTATAGGAGATACCTGAAAACATATCACACTTTTCATCATAGTGCTTTTACCAATGCATAAAATGCATGGAGAAGTCATTTCGAATGACTGGTCCTCAGTGTTGTGAGAACGATGACTGGTTAAAATTTTTGGTGGTTTCTTGTTCAGTCCATAGCCTACATCATGTGGCAAACCGGTGAGCATGTGGCTCTATTAGTATAGAGATACTGAAAACATATCACACTTTTCATCATAGTGCTTTTACCAATGCATAAAATGCATGGAGAAGTCATTTCGAATGACTGGGTCCTCAGTGTTGTGAGAACGATGACTGGTTAAAATTTTTGGTGGTTTCTTGTTCAGTCCATAGGCCTACATCATGTGGCAAACCGGTGAGCATGTGGCTCTATTAGTATAGGAGATACCTGAAAACATATCACACTTTTCATCATAGTGCTTTTACCAATGCATAAAATGCATGGAGAAGTCATTTCGAATGACTGGTCCTCAGTGTTGTGAGAACGATGACTGGTTAAAATTTTTGGTGGTTTCTTGTTCAGTCCATAGGCCTACATCATGTGGCAAACCGGTGAGCATGTGCTCTATTAGTATAGGAGATACCTGAAAAGATATCACACTTTTCATCATAGTGCTTTTACCAATGCATAAAATGCATGGAGAAGTCATTTCGAATGACTGGTCCTCAGTTGTTGTTGTGAGAACGATGACTGGTTAAAATTTTTGGTGGTTTCTTGTTCAGTCCATAGGCCTACATCATGTGGCAAACCGGTGAGCATGTGGCTCTATTAGTATAGGGAGATACCTGAAAACATATCACACTTTTCATCATAGTGCTTTTACCAATGCATAAAATGCATGGAGAAGTCATTTCGAATGACTGGTCCTCAGTGTTGTGAGAACGATGACTGGTTAAAATTTTGGTGGTTTCTTGTTCAGTCCATAGGCCTACATCATGTGGCAAACCGGTGAGCATGTGGCTCTATTAGTATAGGAGATACCTGAAAACATATCACACTTTTCATCATAGTGCTTTTACCAATGCATAAAATGCATGGAGAAGTCATTTCGAATGACTGGTCCTCAGTGTTGTGAGAACGATGACTGGTTAAAATTTTTGGTGGTTTCTTGTTCAGTCCATAGGCCTACATCATGTGGCAAACCGGTGAGCATGTGGCTCTATAGTATAGGAGATACCTGAAAACATATCACACTTTTCATCATAGTGCTTTTACCAATGCATAAAATGCATGGAGAAGTCATTTCGAATGACTGGTCCTCAGTGTTGTGAGAACGATGACTGGTTAAAATTTTTGGTGGTTTCTTGTTCAGTCCATAGGCCTACATCATGTGGCAAACCGGTGAGCATGTGGCTCTATTAGTATAGGAGATACCTGAAAACATATCACACTTTTCATCATAGTGCTTTTACCAATGCATAAAATGCATGGAGAAGTCATTTCGAATGACTGGTCCTCAGTGTTGTGAGAACGATGACTGGTTAAAATTTTTGGTGGGTTCTTGTTCAGTCCATAGGCCTACATCATGTGGCAAACCGGTGAGCATGTGGCTCTATTAGTATAGGAGATACCTGAAAACATATCACACTTTTCATCATAGTGCTTTTACCAATGCATAAAATGCATGGAGAAGTCATTTCGAATGACTGGTCCTCAGTGTTGTGAGAACGATGACTGGTTAAAATTTTTGGTGGTTTCTTGTTCAGTCCATAGGCCTACATCATGTGGCAAACCGGTGAGCATGTGGCTCTATTAGTATAGGAGATACCTGAAAACATATCACACTTTTCATCATAGTGCTTTTACCAATGCATAAAATGCATGGAGAAGTCATTTCGAATGACTGGTCCTCAGTGTTGTGAGAACGATGACTGGTTAAAATTTTTGGTGGTTTCTTGTTCAGTCCATAGGCCTACATCATGTGGCAAACCGGTGAGCATGTGGCTCTATTAGTATAGGAGATACCTGAAAACATATCACACTTTTCATCATAGTGCTTTTACCAATGCATAAAATGCATGGAGAAGTCATTTCGAATGACTGGTCTCAGTGTTGTGAGAACGATGACTGGTTAAAATTTTTGGTGGTTTCTTGTTCAGTCCATAGGCCTACATCATGTGGCAAACCGGTGAGCATGTGGCTCTATTAGTATAGGAGATACCTGAAAACATATCACACTTTTCATCATAGTGCTTTTACCAATGCATAAAATGCATGGAGAAGTCATTTCGAATGACTGGTCCTCAGTGTTGTGAGAACGATGACTGGTTAAAATTTTTGGTGGTTTCTTGTTCAGTCCATAGGCCTACATCATGTGGCAAACCGGTGAGCATGTGGCTCTATTAGTATAGGAGATACCTGAAAACATATCACACTTTTCATCATAGTGCTTTTTACCAATGCATAAAATGCATGGAGAAGTCATTTCGAATGACTGGTCCTCAGTGTTGTGAGAACGATGACTGGTTAAAATTTTTGGTGGTTTCTTGTTCAGTCCATAGGCCTACATCATGTGGCAAACCGGTGAGCATGTGGCTCTATTAGTATAGGAGATACCTGAAAACATATCACACTTTTCATCATAGTGCTTTTACCAATGCATAAAATGCATGGAGAAGTCATTTCGAATGACTGGTCCTCAGTGTTGTGAGAACGATGACTGGTTTAAATTTTTGGTGGTTTCTTGTTCAGTCCATAGGCCTACATCATGTGGCAAACCGGTGAGCATGTGGCTCTATTAGTATAGGAGATACCTGAAAACATATCACACTTTTCATCATAGTGCTTTTACCAATGCATAAAATGCATGGAGAAGTCATTTCGAATGACTGGTCCTCAGTGTTGTGAGAACGATGACTGGTTTAAATTTTTGGTGGTTTCTTGTTCAGTCCATAGGCCTACATCATGTGGCAAACCGGTGAGCATGTGGCTCTATTAGTATAGGAGATACCTGAAAACATATCACACTTTTCATCATAGTGCTTTTACCAATGCATAAAATGCATGGAGAAGTCATTTCGAATGACTGGTCCTCAGTGTTGTGAGAACGATGACTGGTTAAATTTTTGGTGGTTTCTTGTTCAGTCCATAGGCCTACATCATGTGGCAAACCGGTGAGCATGTGGCCTCTATTAGTATAGGAGATACCTGAAAACATATCACACTTTTCATCATAGTGCTTTTACAATGCATAAAATGCATGGAGAAGTCATTTCGAATGACTGGTCCTCAGTGTTGTGAGAACGATGACTGTTTAAATTTTTGGTGGTTTCTTGTTCAGTCCATAGGCCTTCATCATGTGGCAAACCCGTGAGCATGTGGCTCTATTAGTATAGGAGATACCTGAAAACATATCACACTTTTCATCATAGTGCTTTACCAATGCATAAAATGCATGGAGAAGTCATTTCGAATGACTGGTCCTCAGTGTTGTGAGAACGATGACTGGTTTAAATTTTTGGTGGTTTCTTGTTCAGTCCATAGGCCTACATCATGTGGCAAACCGGTGAGCATGTGGCTCTATTAGTATAGGAGATACCTGAAAACATATCACACTTTTCATCATAGTGCTTTTACCAATGCATAAAATGCATGGAGAAGTCATTTCGAATGACTGGTCCTCAGTGTTGTGAGAACGATGACTGGTTAAAATTTTTGGTGGTTTCTTGTTCAGTCCATAGGCCTACATCATGTGGCAAACCGGTGAGCATGTGGCTCTATTAGTATAGGAGATACCTGAAAACATATCACACTTTTCATCATAGTGCTTTTACCAATGCATAAAATGCATGGAGAAGTCATTTCGAATGACTGGTCCTCAGTGTTGTGAGAACGATGACTGGTTTAAATTTTTGGTGGTTCTTGTTCAGTCCATAGGCCTTCATCATGTGGCAAACCCGTGAGCATGTGGCTCTATTAGTATAGGAGATACCTGAAAACATATCACACTTTTCATCATAGTGCCTTTTACCAATGCATAAAATGCATGGAGAAGTCATTTCGAATGACTGGTCCTCAGTGTTGTGAGAACGATGACTGGTTAAAATTTTTGGTGGTTTCTTGTTCAGTCCATAGGCCTACATCATGTGGCAAACCGGTGAGCATGTGGCTCTATTAGTATAGGAGATACCTGAAAACATATCACACTTTTCATCATAGTGCTTTTACCAATGCATAAAATGCATGGAGAAGTCATTTCGAATGACTGGTCCTCAGTGTTGTGAGAACGATGACTGGTTAAAATTTTTGGTGGTTTCTTGTTCAGTCCATAGACCTACATCATGTGGCAAACCGGTGAGCATGTGGCTCTATTAGTATAGGAGATACCTGAAAACATATCACACTTTTCATCATAGTGCTTTTACCAATGCATAAAATGCATGGAGAAGTCATTTCGAATGACTGGTCCTCAGTGTTGTGAGAACGATGACTGGTTAAAATTTTTGGTGGTTTCTTGTTCAGTCCATAGGCCTACATCATGTGGCAAACCGGTAAGCATGTGGCTCTATTAGTATAGGAGATACCTGAAAACATATCACACTTTTCATCATAGTGCTTTTACCAATGCATAAAATGCATGGAGAAGTCATTTCGAATGACTGGTCCTCAGTGTTGTGAGAACGATGACTGGTTAAAATTTTTGGTGGTTTCTTGTTCAGTCCATAGGCCTACATCATGTGGGCAAACCGGTGAGCATGTGGCTCTATTAGTATAGGAGATACCTGAAAACATATCACACTTTTCATCATAGTGCTTTTACCAATGCATAAAATGCATGGAGAAGTCATTTCGAATGACTGGTC
This sequence comes from Ranitomeya imitator, assembly GCF_032444005.1. NCBI lineage: Eukaryota > Metazoa > Chordata > Amphibia > Anura > Dendrobatidae > Ranitomeya > Ranitomeya imitator. The sequence goes on from NW_027193818.1 coordinate 44,293, forward strand.
CTCAGTGTTGTGAGAACGATGACTGGTTAAAATTTTTGGTGGTTTCTTGTTCAGTCCATAGGCCTACATCATGTGGCAAACCGGTGAGCATGTGGCTCTATTAGTATAGGAGATACCTGAAAACATATCACACTTTTCATCATAGTGCTTTTACCAATGCATAAAATGCATGGAGAAGTCATTTCGAATGACTGGTCCTCAGTGTTGTGAGAACGATGACTGGTTTAAATTTTTGGTGGTTTCTTGTTCAGTCCATAGGCCTACATCATGTGGGCAAACCGGTGAGCATGTGGCTCTATTAGTATAGGAGATACCTGAAAACATATCACACTTTTCATCATAGTGCTTTTACCAATGCATAAAATGCATGGAGAAGTCATTTCGAATGACTGGTCCTCAGTGTTGTGAGAACGATGACTGGTTAAATTTTTGGGTGGTTTCTTGTTCAGTCCATAGGCCTACATCATGTGGCAAACCGGTGAGCATGTGGCTCTATTAGTATAGGAGATACCTGAAAACATATCACACTTTTCATCATAGTGCTTTTACCAATGCATAAAATGCATGGAGAAGTCATTTCGAATGACTGGTCCTCAGTGTTGTGAGAACGATGACTGGTTTAAATTTTGGTGGTTTCTTGTTCAGTCCATAGGCCTTCATCATGTGGCAAACCCGTGAGCATGTGGCTCTATTAGTATAGGAGATACCTGAAAACATATCACACTTTTCATCATAGTGCTTTTACCAATGCATAAAATGCATGGAGAAGTCATTTCGAATGACTGGTCCTCAGTGTTGTGAGAACGATGACTGGTTAAAATTTTTGGTGGTTTCTTGTTCAGGTCCATAGCCTACATCATGTGGCAAACCGGTGAGCATGTGGCTCTATTAGTATAGGAGATACCTGAAAACATATCACACTTTTCATCATAGTGCTTTTACCAATGCATAAAATGCATGGAGAAGTCATTTCGAATGACTGGTCCTCAGTGTTGTGAGAACGATGACTGGTTAAAATTTTTGGTGGTTTCTTGTTCAGTCCATAGGCCTACATCATGTGGCAAACCGGTGAGCATGTGGCTCTATTAGTATAGGCGATACCTGAAAACATATCACACTTTTCATCATAGTGCTTTTACCAATGCATAAAATGCATGGAGAGTCATTTCGAATGACTGGTCCTCAGTGTTGTGAGAACGATGACTGGTTAAAATTTTTGGTGGTTTCTTGTTCAGTCCATAGGCCTACATCATGTGGCAAACCGGTGAGCATGTGGCTCTATTAGTATAGGAGATACCTGAAAACATATCACACTTTTCATCATAGTGCTTTTACCAATGCATAAAATGCATGGAGAAGTCATTTCGAATGACTGGTCCTCAGTGTTGTGAGAACGATGACTGGTTAAAATTTTGGTGGTTTCTTGTTCAGTCCATAGGCCTACATCATGTGGCAAACCGGTGAGCATGTGGCTCTATTAGTATAGGAGATACCTGAAAACATATCACACTTTTCATCATAGTGCTTTTACCAATGCATAAAATGCATGGAGAAGTCATTTCGAATGACTGGTCCTCAGTGTTGTGAGAACGATGACTGGTTAAAATTTTGGTGGTTTCTTGTTCAGTCCATAGGCCTACATCATGTGGCAAACCGGTGAGCATGTGGCTCTATTAGTATAGGAGATACCTGAAAACATATCACACTTTTCATCATAGTGCTTTTACCAATGCATAAAATGCATGGAGAAGTCATTTCGAATGACTGGTCCTCAGTGTTGTGAGAACGATGACTGGTTAAAATTTTTGGTGGTTTCTTGTTCAGTCCATAGGCCTACATCATGTGGCAAACCGGTGAGCATGTGGCTCTATTAGTATAGGAGATACCTGAAAACATATCACACTTTTCATCATAGTGCTTTTACCAATGCATAAAATGCATGGGAGAAGTCATTTCGAATGACTGGTCCTCAGTGTTGTGAGAACGATGACTGGTTAAAATTTTTGGTGGTTTCTTGTTCAGTCCATAGGCCTACATCATGTGGCAAACCGGTGAGCATGTGGCTCTATTAGTATAGGAGATACCTGAAAACATATCACACTTTTCATCATAGTGCTTTTACCAATGCATAAAATGCATGGAGAAGTCATTTCGAATGACTGGTCCTCAGTGTTGTGAGAACGATGACTGGTTAAAATTTTTGGTGGTTTCTTGTTCAGTCCATAGGCCTACATCATGTGGCAAACCGGTGAGCATGTGGCTCTATTAGTATAGGAGATACCTGAAAACATATCACACTTTTCATCATAGTGCTTTTACCAATGCATAAAATGCATGGAGAAGTCATTTCGAATGACTGGTCCTCAGTGTTGTGAGAACGATGACTGGTTAAAATTTTTGGTGGTTTCTTGTTCAGTCCATAGGCCTACATCATGTGGCAAACCGGTGAGCATGTGGCTCTATTAGTATAGGAGATACCTGAAAACATATCACACTTTTCATCATAGTGCTTTTACCAATGCATAAAATGCATGGAGAAGTCATTTCGAATGACTGGTCCTCAGTGTTGTGAGAACGATGACTGGTTAAAATTTTTGGTGGTTTCTTGTTCAGTCCATGGGCCTACATCATGTGGCAAACCGGTGAGCATGTGGCTCTATTAGTATAGTAGATACCTGAAAACATATCACACTTTTCATCATAGTGCTTTTACCAATGCATAAAATGCATGGAGAAGTCATTTCGAATGACTGGTCCTCAGTGTTGTGAGAACGATGACTGGTTAAAATTTTTGGTGGTTTCTTGTTCAGTCCATAGGCCTACATCATGTGGCAAACCGGTGAGCATGTGGCTCTATTAGTATAGGAGATACCTGAAAACATATCACACTTTTCATCATAGTGCTTTTACCAATGCATAAAATGCATGGAGAAGTCATTTCGAATGACTGGTCCTCAGTGTTGTGAGAACGATGACTGGTTAAAATTTTTGGTGGTTTCTTGTTCAGTCCATAGGCCTACATCATGTGGCAAACCGGTGAGCATGTGGCTCTATTAGTATAGGAGATACCTGAAAACATATCACACTTTTCATCATAGTGCTTTTACCAATGCATAAAATGCATGGAGAAGTCATTTCGAATGACTGGTCCTCAGTGTTGTGAGAACGATGACTGGTTAAAATTTTTGGTGGTTTCTTGTTCAGTCCATAGGCCTACATCATGTGGCAAACCGGTGAGCATGTGGCTCTATTAGTATAGGAGATACCTGAAAACATATCACACTTTTCATCATAGTGCTTTTACCAATGCATAAAATGCATGGAGAAGTCATTTCGAATGACTGGTCCTCAGTGTTGTGAGAACGATGACTGGTTAAAATTTTTGGTGGTTTCTTGTTCAGTCCATAGGCCTACATCATGTGGCAAACCGGTGAGCATGTGGCTCTATTAGTATAGGAGATACCTGAAAACATATCACACTTTTCATCATAGTGCTTTTACCAATGCATAAAATGCATGGAGAAGTCATTTCGAATGACTGGTCCTCAGTGTTGTGA